>NC_071530.1:127339-349839 GCF_026979565.1 Vidua chalybeata
AGAAGTGACGAAGCGGGGGTCTGCGGCCCCGTTGCTGAGGGGGTCTCGCGTAATACGAGCGGACCGCCTAGAGCACGCAAACAAGAACGGAGCCTAAGAGCTGCACCGGGAATTGAGACCGGAGCAAGAACAACTGCTGCCTGCCACCGCTCACTGCTCACCTTGCCCACTTACCTTGACCGCTAGTACCGGCTTTAGTTCCTAAAAATAACAACAAAGAAAATAGCTGTAATACAGAGGCACCATTTATACTCCCCCTGCAAAGACAAACGGTGACTGACCTTCTCGGGGGACCCCCCTCACCCGGGACGGGGCCCTCTGCCACGGATTCCATCTGGCTGCGTCTGAAAGAACGTGAGGACAAAAGTCAGAGCACTGCAGGATAACTTAACAGCTCCAGATAGCCTTCATCAATCTACAGATCCCATCTAGAGTCCAAATACACCCCACATTACAAATTTCCAGGCCCCAGGACACGCCCCATTCTAGACCTACACCAGGCTATGCAGCAGGGCAGAGCAGCTCCAGACCAAATACCCAGACACCCGTGACACAGAACAAGACAAACAAGGGGACACAACAGGGGGAGAAAGCTCTGAGCGAGAAGAATGCCCTCAGGGAGCCAGAGACTGCAGAATGAGATGACCTAGCTGAGACTGATGGCGAGCCTCTAAGGCGCAGAGAACCCTGCAGGAACAAGATGCTAACTGAATGACCTATTCCAAGCAAGGCAGAGAAGGATGCCCGAGAATCCTAGCGTCAGAATGCTCTACGGATCTCCGCATCGCTACGAGTCCTAATCTGCTAGAACGCATCCTTGCCGTCACAATTGTCACAAATCACAGCTGTCGAGAACAGCCCAGAACAAGACCTCAAAAGACATCTGACCGGATGCTACTCCAAGGCCTGTCCGGGCTCCCGAGCCAAAGGTAAGAAGGAATCGGCACGGGGCGAGGAACACAGAGATGAGAGATGCAAAGATGGACGCCCGGGCTTCCGATAAGCCCCTCAAAGGACTAAGGCAAAAGACACAGAAGGCACGACAGACAAGTGACACACCGTGCACCGGCACTGCTCTGCCCTGAGCACTTCAGCACTGTGAGGCTTTTCCTTTAGGTGGCCTAAAGGGCCACCCCCATCTCCAAAGCTGCCTCCAAAAGCCCTCCCAGCGCCTCGCTTCCATCCCCTCTCAGGGTCCCGGCCCTCCACTTATCTCTCGGACGTCCGGGGACGAGAATCCACGTCCGGTGCCGAGGAAGGCCGCCTCGCCCGCTGGCAGTTTCCTAGAGTCACCGACTGTGGCCCCTTGCTCAGCTACAATCAAGAACACCAAACATCACTGCAGGATCTTAGCTGCACAGCGGCCAATAACCAATAACAATTCTGCTACTCACCATTCTCCTAAGAACGTCCGCCTCATCTGGCCGCGCCCGGAGGCCGATGCCCTCGCGGCAGGGTCTGCCTGGGTGAAGAGGAGACGAGGTGACGTGGCATCGCTGAAACTCGAGTGGACCCTGGCTCCTCCTCCCTAGCTCCCCGACTTACAGCAACTCCTCGGCCGCTCCTGAAGGCTCCCCGGGTGACACCTTCAAATGTCAAAGATCAAGGCTTCATCACAGATCCGTGCGCTGCTTCCCAAATTCCCACGAGAGTGACGAAGGGGGTCTGCGGGCCCGTTGCTGAGGGGGGTCTCGGCGTAATACGAGCGGACCGCCTAGAGCACGCAAACAAGAACGGAGCCTAAGAGCTGCACCGGGAATTGAGACCGGAGCAAGAACAACTGCTGCCTGCCACCGCTCACTGCTCACCTTGCCCACTTACCTTGACCGCTAGTATCCGGCTTTAGTTCCTAAAAATAACAACAAAGAAAATAGCTGTAATACAGAGGCACCATTTATACTCCCCCTGCAAAGACAAACGGTGACTGACCTTCTCGGGGGACCCCCCTCACCCGGGACGGGGCCCTCTGCCACGGATTCCATCTGGCTGCGTCTGAAAGAACGTGAGGACAAAAGTCAGAGCACTGCAGGATAACTTAACAGCTCCAGATAGCCTTCATCAATCTACAGATCCCATCTAGAGTCCAAATACACCCCACATTACAAATTTCCAGGCCCCAGGACACGCCCCATTCTAGACCTACACCAGGCTATGCAGCAGGGCAGAGCAGCTCCAGACCAAATACCCAGACACCCGTGACACAGAACAAGACAAACAAGGGGACACAACAGGGGGAGAAAGCTCTGAGCGAGAAGAATGCCCTCAGGGAGCCAGAGACTGCAGAATGAGATGACCTAGCTGAGACTGATGGCGAGCCTCTAAGGCGCAGAGAACCCTGCAGGAACAAGATGCTAACTGAATGACCTATTCCAAGCAAGGCAGAGAAGGATGCCCGAGAATCCTAGCGTCAGAATGCTCTACGGATCTCCGCATCGCTACGAGTCCTAATCTGCTAGAACGCATCCTTGCCGTCACAATTGTCACAAATCACAGCTGTCGAGAACAGCCCAGAACAAGACCTCAAAAGACATCTGACCGGATGCTACTCCAAGGCCTGTCCGGGCTCCCGAGCCAAAGGTAAGAAGGAATCGGCACGGGGCCGAGGAACACAGAGATGAGAGATGCAAAGATGGACGCCCGGCTTCCGATAAGCCCCTCAAAGGACTAAGGCAAAAGACACAGAAGGCACGACAGACAAGTGACACACCGTGCACCGGCACTGCTCTGCCCTGAGCACTTCAGCACTGTGAGGCTTTTCCTTTATGTGGCCTAAAGGGCCACCCCATCTCCAAAGCTGCCTCCAAAAGCCCTCCCAGCGCCTCGCTTCCATCCCCTCTCAGGGTCCCGGCCCTCCACTTATCTCTCGGACGTCCGGGGACGAGAAACCACGTCCGGTGCTGAGGAAGGCCGCCTCGCCCGCTGGCAGTTTCCTAGAGTCACCGACTGTGGCCCCTTGCTCAGCTACAATCAAGAACACCAAACATCACTGCAGGATCTTAGCTGCACAGCGGCCAATAACCAATAACAATTCTGCTACTCACCATTCTCCTAAGAACGTCCGCCTCATCTGGCCGCGCCCGGAGGCCGATGCCCTCGCGGCAGGGTCTGCCTGGGTGAAGAGGAGACGAGGTGACGTGGCATCGCTGAAACTCGAGTGGACCCTGGCTCCTCCTCCCTAGCTCCCCGACTTACAGCAACTCCTCGGCCGCTCCTGAAGGCTCCCCGGGTGACACCTTCAAATGTCAAAGATCAAGGCTTCATCACAGATCCGTGCGCTGCTTCCCAAATTCCCACGAGAGTGACGAAGCGGGGGTCTGCGGCCCCGTTGCTGAGGGGGGTCTCGGCGTAATACGAGCGGACCGCCTAGAGCACGCAAACAAGAACGGAGCCTAAGAGCTGCACCGGGAATTGAGACCGGAGCAAGAACAACTGCTGCCTGCCACCGCTCACTGCTCACCTTGCCCACTTACCTTGACCGCTAGTATCCGGCTTTAGTTCCTAAAAATAACAACAAAGAAAATAGCTGTAATACAGAGGCACCATTTATACTCCCCCTGCAAAGACAAACGGTGACTGACCTTCTCGGGGGACCCCCCTCACCCGGGACGGGGCCCTCTGCCACGGATTCCATCTGGCTGCGTCTGAAAGAACGTGAGGACAAAAGTCAGAGCACTGCAGGATAACTTAACAGCTCCAGATAGCCTTCATCAATCTACAGATCCCATCTAGAGTCCAAATACACCCCACATTACAAATTTCCAGGCCCCAGGACACGCCCCATTCTAGACCTACACCAGGCTATGCAGCAGGGCAGAGCAGCTCCAGACCAAATACCCAGACACCCGTGACACAGAACAAGACAAACAAGGGGACACAACAGGGGGAGAAAGCTCTGAGCGAGAAGAATGCCCTCAGGGAGCCAGAGACTGCAGAATGAGATGACCTAGCTGAGACTGATGGCGAGCCTCTAAGGCGCAGAGAAACCCTGCAGGAACAAGATGCTAACTGAATGACCTATTCCAAGCAAGGCAGAGAAGGATGCCCGAGAATCCTAGCGTCAGAATGCTCTACGGATCTCCGCATCGCTACGAGTCCTAATCTGCTAGAACGCATCCTTGCCGTCACAATTGTCACAAATCACAGCTGTCGAGAACAGCCCAGAACAAGACCTCAAAAGACATCTGACCGGATGCTACTCCAAGGCCTGTCCGGGCTCCCGAGCCAAAGGTAAGAAGGAATCGGCACGGGGCCGAGGAACACAGAGATGAGAGATGCAAAGATGGACGCCCGGGCTTCCGATAAGCCCCTCAAAGGACTAAGGCAAAAGACACAGAAGGCACGACAGACAAGTGACACACCGTGCACCGGCACTGCTCTGCCCTGAGCACTTCAGCACTGTGAGGCTTTTCCTTTATGTGGCCTAAAGGGCCACCCCCATCTCCAAAGCTGCCTCCAAAAGCCCTCCCAGCGCCTCGCTTCCATCCCCTCTCAGGGTCCCGGCCCTCCACTTATCTCTCGGACGTCCGGGGACGAGAATCCACGTCCGGTGCCGAGGAAGGCCGCCTCGCCCGCTGGCAGTTTCCTAGAGTCACCGACTGTGGCCCCTTGCTCAGCTACAATCAAGAACACCAAACATCACTGCAGGATCTTAGCTGCACAGCGGCCAATAACCAATAACAATTCTGCTACTCACCATTCTCCTAAGAACGTCCGCCTCATCTGGCCGCGCCCGGAGGCCGATGCCCTCGCGGCAGGGTCTGCCTGGGTGAAGAGGAGACGAGGTGACGTGGCATCGCTGAAACTCGAGTGGACCCTGGCTCCTCCTCCCTAGCTCCCCGACTTACAGCAACTCCTCGGCCGCTCCTGAAGGCTCCCCGGGTGACACCTTCAAATGTCAAAGATCAAGGCTTCATCACAGATCCGTGCGCTGCTTCCCAAATTCCCACGAGAGTGACGAAGCGGGGGTCTGCGGCCCCGTTGCTGAGGGGGGTCTCGGCGTAATACGAGCGGACCGCCTAGAGCACGCAAACAAGAACGGAGCCTAAGAGCTGCACCGGGAATTGAGACCGGAGCAAGAACAACTGCTGCCTGCCACCGCTCACTGCTCACCTTGCCCACTTACCTTGACCGCTAGTATCCGGCTTTAGTTCCTAAAAATAACAACAAAGAAAATAGCTGTAATACAGAGGCACCATTTATACTCCCCCTGCAAAGACAAACGGTGACTGACCTTCTCGGGGACCCCCCTCACCCGGGACGGGGCCCTCTGCCACGGATTCCATCTGGCTGCGTCTGAAAGAACGTGAGGACAAAAGTCAGAGCACTGCAGGATAACTTAACAGCTCCAGATAGCCTTCATCAATCTACAGATCCCATCTAGAGTCCAAATACACCCCACATTACAAATTTCCAGGCCCCAGGACACGCCCCATTCTAGACCTACACCAGGCTATGCAGCAGGGCAGAGCAGCTCCAGACCAAATACCCAGACACCCGTGACACAGAACAAGACAAACAAGGGGACACAACAGGGGGAGAAAGCTCTGAGCGAGAAGAATGCCCTCAGGGAGCCAGAGACTGCAGAATGAGATGACCTAGCTGAGACTGATGGCGAGCCTCTAAGGCGCAGAGAACCCTGCAGGAACAAGATGCTAACTGAATGACCTATTCCAAGCAAGGCAGAGAAGGATGCCCGAGAATCCTAGCGTCAGAATGCTCTACGGATCTCCGCATCGCTACGAGTCCTAATCTGCTAGAACGCATCCTTGCCGTCACAATTGTCACAAATCACAGCTGTCGAGAACAGCCCAGAACAAGACCTCAAAAGACATCTGACCGGATGCTACTCCAAGGCCTGTCCGGGCTCCCGAGCCAAAGGTAAGAAGGAATCGGCACGGGGCCGAGGAACACAGAGATGAGAGATGCAAAGATGGACGCCCGGGCTTCCGATAAGCCCCTCAAAGGACTAAGGCAAAAGACACAGAAGGCACGACAGACAAGTGACACACCGTGCACCGGCACTGCTCTGCCCTGAGCACTTCAGCACTGTGAGGCTTTTCCTTTAGGTGGCCTAAAGGGCCACCCCCATCTCCAAAGCTGCCTCCAAAAGCCCTCCCAGCGCCTCGCTTCCATCCCCTCTCAGGGTCCCGGCCCTCCACTTATCTCTCGGACGTCCGGGGACGAGAATCCACGTCCGGTGCCGAGGAAGGCCGCCTCGCCCGCTGGCAGTTTCCTAGAGTCACCGACTGTGGCCCCTTGCTCAGCTACAATCAAGAACACCAAACATCACTGCAGGATCTTAGCTGCACAGCGGCCAATAACCAATAACAATTCTGCTACTCACCATTCTCCTAAGAACGTCCGCCTCATCTGGCCGCGCCCGGAGGCCGATGCCCTCGCGGCAGGGTCTGCCTGGGTGAAGAGGAGACGAGGTGACGTGGCATCGCTGAAACTCGAGTGGACCCTGGCTCCTCCTCCCTAGCTCCCCGACTTACAGCAACTCCTCGGCCGCTCCTGAAGGCTCCCCGGGTGACACCTTCAAATGTCAAAGATCAAGGCTTCATCACAGATCCGTGCGCTGCTTCCCAAATTCCCACGAGAGTGACGAAGCGGGGGTCTGCGGCCCCGTTGCTGAGGGGGGTCTCGGCGTAATACGAGCGGACCGCCTAGAGCACGCAAACAAGAACGGAGCCTAAGAGCTGCACCGGGAATTGAGACCGGAGCAAGAACAACTGCTGCCTGCCACCGCTCACTGCTCACCTTGCCCACTTACCTTGACCGCTAGTATCCGGCTTTAGTTCCTAAAAATAACAACAAAGAAAATAGCTGTAATACAGAGGCACCATTTATACTCCCCCTGCAAAGACAAACGGTGACTGACCTTCTCGGGGGACCCCCTCACCCGGGACGGGGCCCTCTGCCACGGATTCCATCTGGCTGCGTCTGAAAGAACGTGAGGACAAAAGTCAGAGCACTGCAGGATAACTTAACAGCTCCAGATAGCCTTCATCAATCTACAGATCCCATCTAGAGTCCAAATACACCCCACATTACAAATTTCCAGGCCCCAGGACACGCCCCATTCTAGACCTACACCAGGCTATGCAGCAGGGCAGAGCAGCTCCAGACCAAATACCCAGACACCCGTGACACAGAACAAGACAAACAAGGGGACACAACAGGGGGAGAAAGCTCTGAGCGAGAAGAATGCCCTCAGGGAGCCAGAGACTGCAGAATGAGATGACCTAGCTGAGACTGATGGCGAGCCTCTAAGGCGCAGAGAACCCTGCAGGAACAAGATGCTAACTGAATGACCTATTCCAAGCAAGGCAGAGAAGGATGCCCGAGAATCCTAGCGTCAGAATGCTCTACGGATCTCCGCATCGCTACGAGTCCTAATCTGCTAGAACGCATCCTTGCCGTCACAATTGTCACAAATCACAGCTGTCGAGAACAGCCCAGAACAAGACCTCAAAAGACATCTGACCGGATGCTACTCCAAGGCCTGTCCGGGCTCCCGAGCCAAAGGTAAGAAGGAATCGGCACGGGGCCGAGGAACACAGAGATGAGAGATGCAAAGATGGACGCCCGGGCTTCCGATAAGCCCCTCAAAGGACTAAGGCAAAAGACACAGAAGGCACGACAGACAAGTGACACACCGTGCACCGGCACTGCTCTGCCCTGAGCACTTCAGCACTGTGAGGCTTTTCCTTTATGTGGCCTAAAGGGCCACCCCCATCTCCAAAGCTGCCTCCAAAAGCCCTCCCAGCGCCTCGCTTCCATCCCCTCTCAGGGTCCCGGCCCTCACTTATCTCTCGGACGTCCGGGGACGAGAATCCACGTCCGGTGCCGAGGAAGGCCGCCTCGCCCGCTGGCAGTTTCCTAGAGTCACCGACTGTGGCCCCTTGCTCAGCTACAATCAAGAACACCAAACATCACTGCAGGATCTTAGCTGCACAGCGGCCAATAACCAATAACAATTCTGCTACTCACCATTCTCCTAAGAACGTCCGCCTCATCTGGCCGCGCCCGGAGGCCGATGCCCTCGCGGCAGGGTCTGCCTGGGTGAAGAGGAGACGAGGTGACGTGGCATCGCTGAAACTCGAGTGGACCCTGGCTCCTCCTCCCTAGCTCCCCGACTTACAGCAACTCCTCGGCCGCTCCTGAAGGCTCCCCGGGTGACACCTTCAAATGTCAAAGATCAAGGCTTCATCACAGATCCGTGCGCTGCTTCCCAAATTCCCACGAGAGTGACGAAGCGGGGGTCTGCGGCCCCGTTGCTGAGGGGGGTCTCGGCGTAATACGAGCGGACCGCCTAGAGCACGCAAACAAGAACGGAGCCTAAGAGCTGCACCGGGAATTGAGACCGGAGCAAGAACAACTGCTGCCTGCCACCGCTCACTGCTCACCTTGCCCACTTACCTTGACCGCTAGTATCCGGCTTTAGTTCCTAAAAATAACAACAAAGAAAATAGCTGTAATACAGAGGCACCATTTATACTCCCCCTGCAAAGACAAACGGTGACTGACCTTCTCGGGGGACCCCCCTCACCCGGGACGGGGCCCTCTGCCACGGATTCCATCTGGCTGCGTCTGAAAGAACGTGAGGACAAAAGTCAGAGCACTGCAGGATAACTTAACAGCTCCAGATAGCCTTCATCAATCTACAGATCCCATCTAGAGTCCAAATACACCCCACATTACAAATTTCCAGGCCCCAGGACACGCCCCATTCTAGACCTACACCAGGCTATGCAGCAGGGCAGAGCAGCTCCAGACCAAATACCCAGACACCCGTGACACAGAACAAGACAAACAAGGGGACACAACAGGGGGAGAAAGCTCTGAGCGAGAAGAATGCCCTCAGGGAGCCAGAGACTGCAGAATGAGATGACCTAGCTGAGACTGATGGCGAGCCTCTAAGGCGCAGAGAACCCTGCAGGAACAAGATGCTAACTGAATGACCTATTCCAAGCAAGGCAGAGAAGGATGCCCGAGAATCCTAGCGTCAGAATGCTCTACGGATCTCCGCATCGCTACGAGTCCTAATCTGCTAGAACGCATCCTTGCCGTCACAATTGTCACAAATCACAGCTGTCGAGAACAGCCCAGAACAAGACCTCAAAAGACATCTGACCGGATGCTACTCCAAGGCCTGTCCGGGCTCCCGAGCCAAAGGTAAGAAGGAATCGGCACGGGGCCGAGGAACACAGAGATGAGAGATGCAAAGATGGACGCCCGGGCTTCCGATAAGCCCCTCAAAGGACTAAGGCAAAAGACACAGAAGGCACGACAGACAAGTGACACACCGTGCACCGGCACTGCTCTGCCCTGAGCACTTCAGCACTGTGAGGCTTTTCCTTTATGTGGCCTAAAGGGCCACCCCCATCTCCAAAGCTGCCTCCAAAAGCCCTCCCAGCGCCTCGCTTCCATCCCCTCTCAGGGTCCCGGCCCTCGACTTATCTCTCGGACGTCCGGGGACGAGAATCCACGTCCGGTGCCGAGGAAGGCCGCCTCGCCCGCTGGCAGTTTCCTAGAGTCACCGACTGTGGCCCCTTGCTCAGCTACAATCAAGAACACCAAACATCACTGCAGGATCTTAGCTGCACAGCGGCCAATAACCAATAACAATTCTGCTACTCACCATTCTCCTAAGAACGTCCGCCTCATCTGGCCGCGCCCGGAGGCCGATGCCCTCGCGGCAGGGTCTGCCTGGGTGAAGAGGAGACGAGGTGACGTGGCATCGCTGAAACTCGAGTGGACCCTGGCTCCTCCTCCCTAGCTCCCCGACTTACAGCAACTCCTCGGCCGCTCCTGAAGGCTCCCCGGGTGACACCTTCAAATGTCAAAGATCAAGGCTTCATCACAGATCCGTGCGCTGCTTCCCAAATTCCCACGAGAGTGACGAAGCGGGGGTCTGCGGCCCCGTTGCTGAGGGGGGTCTCGGCGTAATACGAGCGGACCGCCTAGAGCACGCAAACAAGAACGGAGCCTAAGAGCTGCACCGGGAATTGAGACCGGAGCAAGAACAACTGCTGCCTGCCACCGCTCACTGCTCACCTTGCCCACTTACCTTGACCGCTAGTATCCGGCTTTAGTTCCTAAAAATAACAACAAAGAAAATAGCTGTAATACAGAGGCACCATTTATACTCCCCCTGCAAAGACAAACGGTGACTGACCTTCTCGGGGGACCCCCCTCACCCGGGACGGGGCCCTCTGCCACGGATTCCATCTGGCTGCGTCTGAAAGAACGTGAGGACAAAAGTCAGAGCACTGCAGGATAACTTAACAGCTCCAGATAGCCTTCATCAATCTACAGATCCCATCTAGAGTCCAAATACACCCCACATTACAAATTTCCAGGCCCCAGGACACGCCCCATTCTAGACCTACACCAGGCTATGCAGCAGGGCAGAGCAGCTCCAGACCAAATACCCAGACACCCGTGACACAGAACAAGACAAACAAGGGGACACAACAGGGGGAGAAAGCTCTGAGCGAGAAGAATGCCCTCAGGGAGCCAGAGACTGCAGAATGAGATGACCTAGCTGAGACTGATGGCGAGCCTCTAAGGCGCAGAGAACCCTGCAGGAACAAGATGCTAACTGAATGACCTATTCCAAGCAAGGCAGAGAAGGATGCCCGAGAATCCTAGCGTCAGAATGCTCTACGGATCTCCGCATCGCTACGAGTCCTAATCTGCTAGAACGCATCCTTGCCGTCACAATTGTCACAAATCACAGCTGTCGAGAACAGCCCAGAACAAGACCTCAAAAGACATCTGACCGGATGCTACTCCAAGGCCTGTCCGGGCTCCCGAGCCAAAGGTAAGAAGGAATCGGCACGGGGCCGAGGAACACAGAGATGAGAGATGCAAAGATGGACGCCCGGGCTTCCGATAAGCCCCTCAAAGGACTAAGGCAAAAGACACAGAAGGCACGACAGACAAGTGACACACCGTGCACCGGCACTGCTCTGCCCTGAGCACTTCAGCACTGTGAGGCTTTTCCTTTATGTGGCCTAAAGGGCCACCCCCATCTCCAAAGCTGCCTCCAAAAGCCCTCCCAGCGCCTCGCTTCCATCCCCTCTCAGGGTCCCGGCCCTCGACTTATCTCTCGGACGTCCGGGGACGAGAATCCACGTCCGGTGCCGAGGAAGGCCGCCTCGCCCGCTGGCAGTTTCCTAGAGTCACCGACTGTGGCCCCTTGCTCAGCTACAATCAAGAACACCAAACATCACTGCAGGATCTTAGCTGCACAGCGGCCAATAACCAATAACAATTCTGCTACTCACCATTCTCCTAAGAACGTCCGCCTCATCTGGCCGCGCCCGGAGGCCGATGCCCTCGCGGCAGGGTCTGCCTGGGTGAAGAGGAGACGAGGTGACGTGGCATCGCTGAAACTCGAGTGGACCCTGGCTCCTCCTCCCTAGCTCCCCGACTTACAGCAACTCCTCGGCCGCTCCTGAAGGCTCCCCGGGTGACACCTTCAAATGTCAAAGATCAAGGCTTCATCACAGATCCGTGCGCTGCTTCCCAAATTCCCACGAGAGTGACGAAGCGGGGGTCTGCGGCCCCGTTGCTGAGGGGGGGTCTCGGCGTAATACGAGCGGACCGCCTAGAGCACGCAAACAAGAACGGAGCCTAAGAGCTGCACCGGGAATTGAGACCGGAGCAAGAACAACTGCTGCCTGCCACCGCTCACTGCTCACCTTGCCCACTTACCTTGACCGCTAGTATCCGGCTTTAGTTCCTAAAAATAACAACAAAGAAAATAGCTGTAATACAGAGGCACCATTTATACTCCCCTGCAAAGACAAACGGTGACTGACCTTCTCGGGGACCCCCCTCACCCGGGACGGGGCCCTCTGCCACGGATTCCATCTGGCTGCGTCTGAAAGAACGTGAGGACAAAAGTCAGAGCACTGCAGGATAACTTAACAGCTCCAGATAGCCTTCATCAATCTACAGATCCCATCTAGAGTCCAAATACACCCCACATTACAAATTTCCAGGCCCCAGGACACGCCCCATTCTAGACCTACACCAGGCTATGCAGCAGGGCAGAGCAGCTCCAGACCAAATACCCAGACACCCGTGACACAGAACAAGACAAACAAGGGACACAACAGGGGGAGAAAGCTCTGAGCGAGAAGAATGCCCTCAGGGAGCCAGAGACTGCAGAATGAGATGACCTAGCTGAGACTGATGGCGAGCCTCTAAGGCGCAGAGAACCCTGCAGGAACAAGATGCTAACTGAATGACCTATTCCAAGCAAGGCAGAGAAGGATGCCCGAGAATCCTAGCGTCAGAATGCTCTACGGATCTCCGCATCGCTACGAGTCCTAATCTGCTAGAACGCATCCTTGCCGTCACAATTGTCACAAATCACAGCTGTCGAGAACAGCCCAGAACAAGACCTCAAAAGACATCTGACCGGATGCTACTCCAAGGCCTGTCCGGGCTCCCGAGCCAAAGGTAAGAAGGAATCGGCACGGGGCCGAGGAACACAGAGATGAGAGATGCAAAGATGGACGCCCGGGCTTCCGATAAGCCCCTCAAAGGACTAAGGCAAAAGACACAGAAGGCACGACAGACAAGTGACACACCGTGCACCGGCACTGCTCTGCCCTGAGCACTTCAGCACTGTGAGGCTTTTCCTTTATGTGGCCTAAAGGGCCACCCCCATCTCCAAAGCTGCCTCCAAAAGCCCTCCCAGCGCCTCGCTTCCATCCCCTCTCAGGGTCCCGGCCCTCGACTTATCTCTCGGACGTCCGGGGACGAGAATCCACGTCCGGTGCCGAGGAAGGCCGCCTCGCCCGCTGGCAGTTTCCTAGAGTCACCGACTGTGGCCCCTTGCTCAGCTACAATCAAGAACACCAAACATCACTGCAGGATCTTAGCTGCACAGCGGCCAATAACCAATAACAATTCTGCTACTCACCATTCTCCTAAGAACGTCCGCCTCATCTGGCCGCGCCCGGAGGCCGATGCCCTCGCGGCAGGGTCTGCCTGGGTGAAGAGGAGACGAGGTGACGTGGCATCGCTGAAACTCGAGTGGACCCTGGCTCCTCCTCCCTAGCTCCCCGACTTACAGCAACTCCTCGGCCGCTCCTGAAGGCTCCCCGGGGTGACACCTTCAAATGTCAAAGATCAAGGCTTCATCACAGATCCGTGCGCTGCTTCCCAAATTCCCACGAGAGTGACGAAGCGGGGGTCTGCGGCCCCGTTGCTGAGGGGGGTCTCGGCGTAATACGAGCGGACCGCCTAGAGCACGCAAACAAGAACGGAGCCTAAGAGCTGCACCGGGAATTGAGACCGGAGCAAGAACAACTGCTGCCTGCCACCGCTCACTGCTCACCTTGCCCACTTACCTTGACCGCTAGTATCCGGCTTTAGTTCCTAAAAATAACAACAAAGAAAATAGCTGTAATACAGAGGCACCATTTATACTCCCCCTGCAAAGACAAACGGTGACTGACCTTCTCGGGGGACCCCCTCACCCGGGACGGGGCCCTCTGCCACGGATTCCATCTGGCTGCGTCTGAAAGAACGTGAGGACAAAAGTCAGAGCACTGCAGGATAACTTAACAGCTCCAGATAGCCTTCATCAATCTACAGATCCCATCTAGAGTCCAAATACACCCCACATTACAAATTTCCAGGCCCCAGGACACGCCCCATTCTAGACCTACACCACGCTATGCAGCAGGGCAGAGCAGCTCCAGACCAAATACCCAGACACCCGTGACACAGAACAAGACAAACAAGGGGACACAACAGGGGGAGAAAGCTCTGAGCGAGAAGAATGCCCTCAGGGAGCCAGAGACTGCAGAATGAGATGACCTAGCTGAGACTGATGGCGAGCCTCTAAGGCGCAGAGAACCCTGCAGGAACAAGATGCTAACTGAATGACCTATTCCAAGCAAGGCAGAGAAGGATGCCCGAGAATCCTAGCGTCAGAATGCTCTACGGATCTCCGCATCGCTACGAGTCCTAATCTGCTAGAACGCATCCTTGCCGTCACAATTGTCACAAATCACAGCTGTCGAGAACAGCCCAGAACAAGACCTCAAAAGACATCTGACCGGATGCTACTCCAAGGCCTGTCCGGGCTCCCGAGCCAAAGGTAAGAAGGAATCGGCACGGGGCCGAGGAACACAGAGATGAGAGATGCAAAGATGGACGCCCGGGCTTCCGATAAGCCCCTCAAAGGACTAAGGCAAAAGACACAGAAGGCACGACAGACAAGTGACACACCGTGCACCGGCACTGCTCTGCCCTGAGCACTTCAGCACTGTGAGGCTTTTCCTTTATGTGGCCTAAAGGGCCACCCACATCTCCAAAGCTGCCTCCAAAAGCCCTCCCAGCGCCTCGCTTCCATCCCCTCTCAGGGTCCCGGCCCCTCCACTTATCTCTCGGACGTCCGGGACGAGAATCCACGTCCGGTGCCGAGGAAGGCCGCCTCGCCCGCTGGCAGTTTCCTGGAGTCACCGACTGTGGCCCCTTGCTCAGCTACAATCAAGAACACCAAACATCACTGCAGGATCTTAGCTGCACAGCGGCCAATAACCAATAACAATTCTGCTACTCACCATTCTCCTAAGAACGTCCGCCTCATCTGGCCGCGCCCGGAGGCCGATGCCCTCGCGGCAGGGTCTGCCTGGGTGAAGAGGAGACGAGGTGACGTGGCATCGCTGAAACTCGAGTGGACCCTGGCTCCTCCTCCCTAGCTCCCCGACTTACAGCAACTCCTCGGCCGCTCCTGAAGGCTCCCCGGGTGACACCTTCAAATGTCAAAGATCAAGGCTTCATCACAGATCCGTGCGCTGCTTCCCAAATTCCCACGAGAGTGACGAAGCGGGGGTCTGCGGCCCCGTTGCTGAGGGGGGGTCTCGGCGTAATACGAGCGGACCGCCTAGAGCACGCAAACAAGAACGGAGCCTAAGAGCTGCACCGGGAATTGAGACCGGAGCAAGAACAACTGCTGCCTGCCACCGCTCACTGCTCACCTTGCCCACTTACCTTGACCGCTAGTATCCGGCTTTAGTTCCTAAAAATAACAACAAAGAAAATAGCTGTAATACAGAGGCACCATTTATACTCCCCCTGCAAAGACAAACGGTGACTGACCTTCTCGGGGGAGCCCCCTCACCCGGGACGGGGCCCTCTGCCACGGATTCCATCTGGCTGCGTCTGAAAGAACGTGAGGACAAAAGTCAGAGCACTGCAGGATAACTTAACAGCTCCAGATAGCCTTCATCAATCTACAGATCCCATCTAGAGTCCAAATACACCCCACATTACAAATTTCCAGGCCCAGGACACGCCCCATTCTAGACCTACACCACGCTATGCAGCAGGGCAGAGCAGCTCCAGACCAAATACCCAGACACCCGTGACACAGAACAAGACAAACAAGGGGACACAACAGGGGGAGAAAGCTCTGAGCGAGAAGAATGCCCTCAGGGAGCCAGAGACTGCAGAATGAGATGACCTAGCTGAGACTGATGGCGAGCCTCTAAGGCGCAGAGAACCCTGCAGGAACAAGATGCTAACTGAATGACCTATTCCAAGCAAGGCAGAGAAGGATGCCCGAGAATCCTAGCGTCAGAATGCTCTACGGATCTCCGCATCGCTACGAGTCCTAATCTGCTAGAACGCATCCTTGCCGTCACAATTGTCACAAATCACAGCTGTCGAGAACAGCCCAGAACAAGACCTCAAAAGACATCTGACCGGATGCTACTCCAAGGCCTGTCCGGGCTCCCGAGCCAAAGGTAAGAAGGAATCGGCACGGGGCCGAGGAACACAGAGATGAGAGATGCAAAGATGGACGCCCGGGCTTCCGATAAGCCCCTCAAAGGACTAAGGCAAAAGACACAGAAGGCACGACAGACAAGTGACACACCGTGCACCGGCACTGCTCTGCCCTGAGCACTTCAGCACTGTGAGGCTTTTCCTTTATGTGGCCTAAAGGGCCACCCCCATCTCCAAAGCTGCCTCCAAAAGCCCTCCCAGCGCCTCGCTTCCATCCCCTCTCAGGGTCCCGGCCCTCGACTTATCTCTCGGACGTCCGGGGACGAGAATCCACGTCCGGTGCCGAGGAAGGCCGCCTCGCCCGCTGGCAGTTTCCTGGAGTCACCGACTGTGGCCCCTTGCTCAGCTACAATCAAGAACACCAAACATCACTGCAGGATCTTAGCTGCACAGCGGCCAATAACCAATAACAATTCTGCTACTCACCATTCTCCTAAGAACGTCCGCCTCATCTGGCCGCGCCCGGAGGCCGATGCCCTCGCGGCAGGGTCTGCCTGGGTGAAGAGGAGACGAGGTGACGTGGCATCGCTGAAACTCGAGTGGACCCTGGCTCCTCCTCCCTAGCTCCCCGACTTACAGCAACTCCTCGGCCGCTCCTGAAGGCTCCCCGGGTGACACCTTCAAATGTCAAAGATCAAGGCTTCATCACAGATCCGTGCGCTGCTTCCCAAATTCCCACGAGAGTGACGAAGCGGGGGTCTGCGGCCCCGTTGCTGAGGGGGGTCTCGGCGTAATACGAGCGGACCGCCTAGAGCACGCAAACAAGAACGGAGCCTAAGAGCTGCACCGGGAATTGAGACCGGAGCAAGAACAACTGCTGCCTGCCACCGCTCACTGCTCACCTTGCCCACTTACCTTGACCGCTAGTATCCGGCTTTAGTTCCTAAAAATAACAACAAAGAAAATAGCTGTAATACAGAGGCACCATTTATACTCCCCCTGCAAAGACAAACGGTGACTGACCTTCTCGGGGGACCCCCTCACCCGGGACGGGGCCCTCTGCCACGGATTCCATCTGGCTGCGTCTGAAAGAACGTGAGGACAAAAGTCAGAGCACTGCAGGATAACTTAACAGCTCCAGATAGCCTTCATCAATCTACAGATCCCATCTAGAGTCCAAATACACCCCACATTACAAATTTCCAGGCCCCAGGACACGCCCCATTCTAGACCTACACCACGCTATGCAGCAGGGCAGAGCAGCTCCAGACCAAATACCCAGACACCCGTGACACAGAACAAGACAAACAAGGGGACACAACAGGGGGAGAAAGCTCTGAGCGAGAAGAATGCCCTCAGGGAGCCAGAGACTGCAGAATGAGATGACCTAGCTGAGACTGATGGCGAGCCTCTAAGGCTCAGAGAACCCTGCAGGAACAAGATGCTAACTGAATGACCTATTCCAAGCAAGGCAGAGAAGGATGCCCGAGAATCCTAGCGTCAGAATGCTCTACGGATCTCCGCATCGCTACGAGTCCTAATCTGCTAGAACGCATCCTTGCCGTCACAATTGTCACAAATCACAGCTGTCGAGAACAGCCCAGAACAAGACCTCAAAAGACATCTGACCGGATGCTACTCCAAGGCCTGTCCGGGCTCCCGAGCCAAAGGTAAGAAGGAATCGGCACGGGGCCGAGGAACACAGAGATGAGAGATGCAAAGATGGACGCCCGGGCTTCCGATAAGCCCCTCAAAGGACTAAGGCAAAAGACACAGAAGGCACGACAGACAAGTGACACACCGTGCACCGGCACTGCTCTGCCCTGAGCACTTCAGCACTGTGAGGCTTTTCCTTTATGTGGCCTAAAGGGCCACCCCCATCTCCAAAGCTGCCTCCAAAAGCCCTCCCAGCGCCTCGCTTCCATCCCCTCTCAGGGTCCCGGCCCTCGACTTATCTCTCGGACGTCCGGGGACGAGAATCCACGTCCGGTGCCGAGGAAGGCCGCCTCGCCCGCTGGCAGTTTCCTAGAGTCACCGACTGTGGCCCCTTGCTCAGCTACAATCAAGAACACCAAAGAAACCTGTTACCATAATCAGTATTTCACAGATTCTCTGCAACAACAAACAAAACATACACGACAGTCAAACAAACTAAATGAATAAAACCTCTATTATACTATAAATAATAATGCAATTTCCAATATTATAAATACCTCACTGATTAACTACAGGACAGTACCTAAAACCCATCAAAACGAACACTACATACTCACACTTATAAAACCCACTCCAGCAGAATTATAAACCTACCCTCTACTTCATGGTATGACCCATATAGACTTTTGTAGACCTTAAACAACAGATCCTCTTAAAATTTTACTGTTTTAATTATATTTTTATAGCATAAAAATATTACTACATAGTAAAAAAAAAAATGAAAACAAAAAAACTAGCAAATTCCACAACAAAAAATATTCAACAAAACTCAATCCCAAAAAACCCTTGCCATCAGCACCTGAAACAGGAACCATAACATTCAAGAAGTACACCATGTCCGTTATCATACATCAATTACGAACAAAATAAAACGATACAATCAATTCCTAAAAACCACCTCAAAGTCACAACATCAAGGAACTTTGGAAAATTAAAAGCCGCGCTCCCGGCACCGGGCGGAACGCAGCTTCCGGTAAGAAAGCGGCTCCTCCGGCGGCTCCTGAGGGCTGCAGGGGGCCCCGGCCGCGCCCGAGCCCCGCGCCCGGAGCGGCCGGCACCGGCCGGCACCGGCGCAGCGCCCGCGCCGCCTCTCCCGCCCGCCGGCCCGGCAAAGCTCCCCTCGGCTCCGCACGCCTCGCTCCGGCGCGGCTCCGGCAGTCCCGCGCCAGCCCCGCCGCGCCCAAGTCCCCTTCCACCTCGGCAGCTCCCCAGGCAACGCCAGCAGCTCCCGCGCCACAGCCTTGGCTGCCGGGCCAGGGGCACAAGAAGCGCCCTCCAATGCAGCGGCACAGCCCGATTCCAACCCTTCAAACGCTGCGAGAGCTGCAGCTTCCTTCAATTCAACCCCCGGAACTTACTCCACACTCAGGTGCTCGCCTCACTTCAACAAGGGCAAATAAATGTGTTCTCCCCTTCAGTTTCAGCCCCTATAAGAGCAGAAAAGAAAGTACTTTCCTCAAATGATGGTAAAAGGGGGATTTTTACCGCAATCCAAACCCTTTACAAGGACGGACAACACGTCCCCTACCAACTACCCCCTCCATTTAAACCTCAGGATGATGAAAATGGGGGGGGGGGCTACCCTCAAGTCAAAACCCAGCATACAACAACAATATTTTTCCCCTTCTATTTGAAATAGAACACAGGGATTCGCTGCCACCCCGGGATACCCCTAACACCCTGGAAAAGGCATGTTTTCCTTCAATCAAGACCCTCAAAACCACGAGTGCACGGGAATCCCACCCAGTTCAAACACAGGCAATAATGGAAGAGAAGTTGCTTCCCTCATTTTGAATTTCTTTTGTCTTAATAAACCCTAGTTTGTTTGGGTTGTTTTTTTGTTTGTTTGTTTGTTTTTTTGTTTCGTTTTTTTTGGTTTTGGCGTTTTTTGGTGGGTTTTTTTTTTTTTTTCGGGGAGCAATGGGGAGGGATTGGCAAAACGAAATTTAAAAGGGAAAGGAGAAAAGTCCCCGCTACAAAGGCACACCGTCTCACCTGTTTGGCTGCTGTTTCCCGGCACAAAGGTTTGTCCCTCGGCACCTCCTTTGAGCAATGCTCCAGGTATCCAAGCGATCCCCCAGACCCTGTCTGAAGCTCTCACCGTCCTTCCATGAGACAACGCCGGGAGCCCCCCCCCAAACTCCTCTTCTCCAACAGCTCCATGCAAGAGTGAGCTGAGGCAAACCCCCTAAAACAGCCGCCGGCAGGAGCCGCCCCCTCATCATCCTCACAGCTCACACCTGGGGCTGCTCTGAGCCCTCATCATCCTCACAGCTCACACCTGGGGCTGCTCTGACCCCTCATCATCCTCACAGCTCACACCTGGCGCTGTTGCCAGCGCCTCTCCCTGTCCAGCACACAGCCCACTTCTCACAGACACACACCAAGCAGAAATCCACTAGGGGTGTTGGCTTTTCTTAGTCCGTCTGATTAGACGATTAAAACACGCACATGCATTGATGGTCATTGAGGGAAAGCTTTCCAGTGGAGAAAATAGTCATTTTGGAAGCACACTTTGATACACCTTCAGAAAAAGCAGAATCAGCACCAGCTCCTAAGACCCCTGCTGAGGAACCCAGCCCTCCTTGGGACACCCAAAGCAGCAGACCTCGAAAAAGGAGGGGAAAAGTCAAGCTTGGAGTGGAAAAAGAGAACATAAGTACACCAGCCTTTCAAAATGCCTGCACACAGCAATAGTGGGAACCAGTCACATTTCTCCTTTCCTTGCTTTCTGTGATGACATAAATATGAAGTAAAAACACGTTAAACAAAAGGCAGAGCTAGGATTTTACAGGTCTTCATTTTGGCAGTCTGGATGACAAACGCCTCTTACGGGACTGCGACACGTTTTGGGGACTGGCAGAGAATGGAGGCAAAAGGTGCCAGAGCGCCCTTTCTATTCCCTTCAGCCCCTGCAGCTGTTCTGATGGTTTCAGGGCACTTGCTTGGTTCATTCCTAGATCAAAACGTTATGGCATTATTTTCAAAACTACTACCCATGCCCAGTCAGAGTTTCCTACATTCCTGGATACAAATGAGTGGATAGAGAGAGGGTTTCTTTCCAAATGAATTTAGCAATACTTTCCTATTTTTACCAATACCTATAAAAACGAAACATTTGCCAGGATTTAGTAGTATTCTACACACCCCCCTTCCTGTGCATTTTGGGGCAGCTTTGGGTCCCTCGGGGGGACGGCACCCGGCATGACCCCCCCTCATTCGCCACCCACCTGCTCCTCCGCCGCAGCGTGCCTCCCTCTCCTAGGGACCTTAGGGTGCCCCAAATGACACCAGAGCCCCGAGTCTTCACCCCTTTTTCCTGGCCCCCAAAGAAGGCACAGAACGAGTCTTAACTGCCCTGGACAGCAGCCCAGCACTTGCTTCCATCCCTTTCCACATGTACATTCCCCCCGAAAGGGACTCTGCCGCAACAAGAAAGGGGGGCAGCCCCCAGAAGGGTCGAAGCTCCTGCCCAGCCTCGCTGTCACGGGCGAGGGGCAGAGAGAGGGAGCGGCAGAGACGGCGGGGACGCGGCACGGACGGCACGGCACAGAGCGGGGGCCGCTCTCAGCGCGATGCCGGCAAAGCCGCAGGTCCGGCGGGGCCGGGCGGGGTTTGACCGGCACGGGGGGATCCGCCGAGAGCCTCCGGCCCCGTGCGGGGACTCCCGCAAGGGCCCAGGGGCGCCGGGCTCCGGCCCTCTGGGCTTTATTCTCCGGCGCTCCCAGCCCCGCGGCTGCGGGGAAAGAAGGAACGGGGCGACGGGAAGAGAAGAGGGCTAGCAGGGCATGAGAAAGGGTAGGGAGGGAGGTCGGGCTGTGGAGGAAAGCGGGAGGGCAAGGGAAAGGCCGGGAGCGGGGAAGAGGGATGGTGCACAGAGGAGGGAGAGAAGAGGAATAGAACGGAGGAGCGGGATAGGGACAGAGCAGGAAGGAGTGGGGGGGGGGGGGGCGCGGGGTGTCGGGTTTGCGAGGGAGAGGAGGGGAGAGGGTCTGCGGACAAAGAACAGGAATACGGGGAGGAGGAAGGAAGGATGGAGGGGGGGACGAGAGGGGAGGCCGAAAAGGGAGAGAAAGGGGTCGGCTTTGGGGAGAGCGGGAAATGGGGGAAAGAGAGAAAGAAGAGGAATACGGGGAGGAAGAAGGAGGGGTAGAGAGCGGGACAGGACGGGGAGCCTCAGAGAGCCCCGACTCCACCCGAGCCCGCCCCGGCGGCCCGCCCTGCTCGGGATGCTGCGCTCGGCGGAGCTCGGCTCGGTTCGGCCCCGCTCGGCTCCTCGCCTACACTCGGGCTGTTCTCCGCTAGACTCGGCTGGATTCGCCTCTTCGGCGCAGCTCGGCTCGGCTCAACTCGGAGCCGCTCGCTCCGTTCGCCTCCATTCGCCTCGGCTCGGCTCCATTCACCTCCGCTCGGCTCCGCTCGACTCGGCTCGGCTCCGTTCGGCTCCGCTCGGCTCCATTCACCTCCGCTCGGCTCCGCTCGGCTCCCCGCGGCAGCGCGCCTCCCGCGCACGCGCACAGCTCGCCGCTCTCCTGCCGCCGAGCCCCGCGCCCGGCCCGGCCGGCGCACGGAAACCCCCGCGCCACATTAGACCCAGCAGTTTCTGCGCTAAACCCTTTCTGTCCTAGAAGGAGATAACTTCTCTACCTCCTTCGTCTCCTCAGTTTTCTTCTTGGATTTCAAAATCAGAGTTACAAAAACCTACTCACAACTACAAGATTTAGTAAGTAGCCAATAATGTAGTCCCGTCAATTTCATAACCTACAGAACACGTTATACTTATGTTTCCACAATTTAAAAAAAAAAAAAAAATCATCACACAAGAGTCCTACTCACTGTGTCAAGCCTTATTTAAAACACACCAAAGGAAAAACACACAAAAAAACCCAACCCCGAAAGAAATAGTTCCACAACCAAAACAGAACAAACAAGTAACACTAAAACCCCACGTCCAAATACGCTCTGTTTATCAGTCACCAACCCGAAAAATCTCTTTTCTACGTAGCTCGTTTGTATACCTCCTCACAACTAACCTTATCCTTTACAAACACTAAATTGCAAATCAAAATCTTACACGTAACATAAACTCTTCAAATAACATTTATACACTCATACCCCAAATTACAGGTAAACCACCAAAAGTAAAATTACTCAAATCATTACAAACAAATACTTGTACAATATTTAGTTACAAAACAACCCCCAAACCACAAAGAAGTTACCTCAAAACAGCAAACCTACAATTTAAAACAATTAACCCACTAAGACCAAACATAACAATAATACATATAAAAAAAAAAACAAAACAAAACACAAAAAAAAAAAAAAAAAAAAAAAAAAAAAAAAAAAAAAAAACAAAAAAAGAAAAAACAAACAAAAAAAAAAAAAACCAAAAAAAGAACACCCACCTAAAAATACCCAATCACTCCAACACAAATTTACTTCTCAGGATCAAAATCGTACAACCTTTTAACAACCTAATTCTATTAGTTCTACATCTCTTTTAACACCTAAAATAACTACAACTCACACTTGAAGCACATCAAATGAACTTACTTATTAACCAACCAAATCAAACAATAACACATGTATAACGTTAAATAAATTACTGCCAAATATGAACATCTTTAAACATACTACCTTACAAAATAAAACAACTGTTCATTTTTTATTATTCACACACAATCATAAATAGAAAACATTTTTAAAAATATATAAATTGATGAAATCACAAGAAATCAATTTACAAAAACATTACTAATTTTTTTTTTAAAAATTAATCAATCACACATAAAAAATAACTAAATAATATTTTCAAAAATTAAAACATCGCTGAATAACTTAAATCATTATTAAAAACTAAAATACTCATCTTATTAATAATTACTGCTTTTTATCTCCCCTACCGATTTAAATTTTTACATAGAACTCTACAAAAATCCTTAACAAGTAGATTTATAACTTACATTTTAAAACATATATAGATAAACATACTTAACAGGAGTGATCTACACACCAAACAAGTAAACTAACCAAAAAAACCCTAATAAAATACTAATATATTCATAACACAAAAACCCAAAATCATTAACATAAAAACCCATACGAACACATGAAAATACCTACAGTAAAAAAAAGACGTACCTTAATGAACAATATTCACACCTTAATAATTCATTATAAACTCTTACCAATTAATGATTAACATGACTTGATACCAATAAAATACAAGAAAATGTTACTTTAGCCAATAAGCAGAATAAAATGTTATACCTAATAACTTAAAATCGCACTTTATTAAAAATAGAAGACAGTAAAGCAACGTATCATAAAAACTCCCATTATTATCACTACACAGATATAGATAGATACGCATATATCTATATACAGGTAGATCATATACCCATCTCAACAGCAGCATCTGGGATCGATTCCTGTTTTCTCTCTTGTCTCCTAAATTTATTAGCCACAAAGGATGGAGTAAGGAAATCATTTTATTTATCACCTGGTTCTCCAGAAACCTGAAAAACAAAATGAAACAGAACAAAAAGAAAAAAAAGAAAAGAAAACCACATTTGAAAGGCAGATCCTCACCAGCAGCTGGTCCATCTCCTACAGGGGACCATATTCTAGGGCACTTTTGGTGCACTTGCCTGAACCTGTCAGGGCACTCTGTGCTTGCAGAAGAGATTTTTTTTGTCAGGGAGAGGCAAGGGGAGGAGAAGTAACGTTCTAGACAGCTCAAATCCATTACTGTGCCACTTCCTGTGCAGCAGGTCCTGTGACAGGATGGGAACTGAGGCTGCTTGAAATTTCAAAGCTAAAGACACCAGCACAAGGTGTCCTTTTGCTTTGTCAAGGAAGTGATTCCCAAATCACACAGCCCCCCCACCATCGTCCCTCCCACCACCACCTGAAAGCCTCTTGATTCTCTTCTCAAAAACACAAGGGACACCTCAGCGTTCAGCAAGTTCTGCCAGTGCAGCCCTCGGTGCCCCCGTCTCCAGGTCTGTCCCCCTTGCTTTCATCCTCAGCCACGTCATTCTTCAGCCGTGGACAGGAAATTGTCCCCACGTCTCCCGTACTTGGCTGGTTACCTTTTCTCTAAGCCGTGCAGGACCCACGAGAGGAGGCTGTGATCCTCTATCGGCTCATGGGCAGCTCTAGAGGTGACACGGGCAGCACTCTGTCGTATCTCCAGAATAGGACTCTGAAACAGAAAATGCAACTTGTTCTTTTACAGCCAAGATCTGATTATCTAAAATAAAATGAGCAATTTGGCTGGTACCCGATCAACTTCCAGCTAAAATGAACACCGCCTGTTCTCAGCAACTCCAGAGAAGGAAAGACATTCTCCCTTCAACGCTTCACACCACAGGTGCTGCTCTTACAAGAAGTATTCAGGTAGCAAGACAATTTTCTCTTTTTGTCCGAGGTTTTGATACCTGAAATCCTCAGGGTGGATGCTCCCAAACCTGAGAGCTCCCGGCAGGCGAGTTTCCCTCCTGCCGAAGCACTGTGCAGGTGACAAACGTGCTGGCTGGGGAATAGAGACCCCAAAAAGAAAAGACCCCGACTGCAGGAGCAAAACCACGGCACCCACGTGAGGCTCCACGATGGCAGGAACCGGTCCCAGTTTCGGGGGATAAGGATGGGACTGGTTTAGACACAACCTAAATTATTTCCCCCTCCACACATCCACAAAACCAACAAGGAACAGATTTTCAAGAGGACCAAGGCAGAATCAGCTGCTCCTTTCTGTTTTGTACTTGAGATCTTGAGGCCATACAAGCTTTTGTGGTTTGGGGTATTTGGGAACTGTTCTTTTTAAATTCTTACCTGGGAGCCCTGGTCACACAAAGGACTGCTGAGAAAGGAAAGAATGACCCGGAAAATCCTCTGGTAGACATAGAGCTCACAGCAATGTTTGTCACGCAGCCCTTCCCCAAGAAATCTGAGGATCCACTCGTGCTGTTTTGTACTGGAAGCCATAAAGAAAAATACCACCGTCAGACATTCAGACATTTCCAAAGGATACATGCTCCTAAGAGCACAAAACCCCGGTTCCCTCTGAGTGCCAGCTCAGGAATTACCACAGCTTCTTCTGGACTTCTCAATTTTCCATTCCTATCAAATTTAATCGCTAACATCCATTGGGAACAGTCAGTCTGCAGCCCAAACATGCAGTGGAAATGGAATTTTAGAAGTTGCTGTTTCTAAAATACTTCAGTTGAACTCAAAGTTACTAGCCTAAACTCAAAGAGGAATTGTAGCTAGCCGGGGCAGAACATTCTTTTCTTGTGCTCACAGAGCATACACAGCACAACTCCTTGTGCGCTACTATTAAGAAGACAACAAAAACCTCACAGAAATAACATTTTGAATTCCTACATGAAACATAAGAAAGACGCTTCTAATTAACTACCCGTGGGAGAATGAGGTTTCATTGTATTTTTGCGGCTGTTTCTAATACATTTCTGAAGAATTACTGGGTACCTAAAATGGGACTCTTACCTCAAAATCAAAACTGTAGAAAAGCTGGAGAAAACCTGGTACCTTCCTCAGGTCCAAATACCGGTGTGACAGAAGGAATCTCTTTACCCTTATGTACACGTGCTCCTCTGTAAAGAGAAAAGGTTGGCATGGTGGAGGAGGACAGCGCTCCCAATCCACAAGCACGGACGACAATTCCTGGAAGCTGCAGTCAGTGAGCGTGCAGCGCTCCGAGCTGGGAGAACAGCCCGGCAACTGCAGAAGGCCTTTGCTCTGAGGCGCATTCCCATTGCTGCCCACCCTCCCCTTCTCTTGCCCAGGAGGAAAAGCTCAGGCAAGAGCGCACGAGCACAGAGCAGGTGAGGGGATCGACACTCCCCAGGGCTCTGCTTTTCACCCCAGCAGTGACACACGCAGCACGTCCCAGTACCTGGCTTCAGGATCTGCTGTGCCACACGAGCAGCGCAGAGGGTGAGGGAGAAGGTGAACCTGAGGCTTGGCTGCCTGATTCCGTTCTGCACGGCATCCAAGAGATACGGCAACGGCAAGGGCCCAGGGAGAGAAGCCTGAAGCACAGCCCAAATGAACACAGCGGGAGCAGGAAGACATCGATCAGCTTCCGGGACATTTCACGGGTCACACAGGTAAGAGCCCCAATTCAGCAAACCTGAGGCTTTGGCGACGTCAGGATCAAAACACCCGGAAACCTGTGAGAAAGAAACCGAACTGCAGCCGGCTAAAAGCCGTCCCTGCCTCAAACTCCTTCAAACAACTTGCTCACGAGGAGGCAGGGATTGATTCAATACTCACCAGCCCATCTGGCCGAGGTCAGAGCTCTGTGCCCACCCAGGACACGGCAGCCAGCAGGGACCCTTCTCCCACTCTCCAGCACGGACCTGTGAAGCCAGGGAGAAGTTTACAGAACAGAAGCAGCCAGAAGATGCTCTCTACTTCCATACGCTCTCTGATCGATCACTCCCAAGGAAAGTCCCCACGGATCGGAAGCAACCACCTCTCATTTCTCCTCCGCAATCATCACTGCCTTGCCTTTCTGTGCGTTTCCTCCCGTGCCCGTCCCCAGAGCACCTTTAGTCCATCTTTTGTTCCCAACCGCAGCTCTCCAGCACAAATGCCACTCCTCACACACACAAAGCAAACGGTCATCTGCTTCAGCTTTTGGCTTAGAAAGTAAAAACCTCAGCGCGTCCGGCTACGTGATTAAAACACAGAGACGCACGGGTGGACATAGATGGAAAGCTTTTCAGGAGAGAAAAGAGCTGATTCGCTAGCACGCTTCCATACAGCTTCAGAAAAATCAGAATCCATAGCAACTCCTAAGACCCCTGCTGAGGAACCCAGCCCTCCTGGGGACACCCAATGCAGCAGCTACGGGAAAAGCATGGGAAAAGCCAAACTTGGGGTGAAAAAAAGATGACATCAATACAGCAGCCTGTAAAAAGCCTTCACCCAGCAACAGTGGGAACCAGTCCCATTTGCTCCGTCCCTGCTTTTTGGGATGACACAAACAGGAAATGAGAACACGTGAAACACAAGGCACACCTATAGGGTGTACCAGGTGCTCCTTTTGGCAGCGTGGATGACAAAGGTCTCTCTGCGCACTTACAGGCAGCCCGGTTGCAATCCATCCTTAGCCCAAGCCTTCCTCGCCTCCCATTCGCCAGCGCTCTGCTCTGGCCTTTGGAGCGCTGGCCCCGTCCTCCCGCAGCAGCACGGCACCGGAACACAGCGAGGCAAAGCGTGTGCCGGAGCCGCCCGTGCTGTCAGCGTAGCTGTCAGCTGCCGGCGGTGGGCAACTCCGGCCCTGCGGGCAAGGGGGAGACGGCTCGGGCACCTCCAGCGGCTGCTCTGCCCCGATGCTTTCGCGTTCTCCTGCATTTCCCTGCAGCGGAGGGGGTCCGGGACGGGGGCGGATCGTGTCAGAGTGGAGACGGCGGGGAAGCACGGGGAGGCGGCGGGAACGCGGCGGGACGAGACAGCGACGCGGCGGGACGGGGACGGCTCGCTTGACCTTCCAAAGATGGCGGCAGGAGGGGCGGGGAAAGCCGGGGCCCCGCTCCGCCGCCTGCGCGCCGCCCCGGCGGCATTTTCCGGCACGCGGTCGCTTCCAGCGTCTAGAGAGGGACGCGCGCGGGGATCGGGAAAGGGGAGTGCAGCCCTGTTCCGACGCCGCTCGCCCCCCGCCCGCCGCCCCCGGCCCGTGAGCGCTGCGACCGCGCCTCCGCCGCCCGCCGAAAGCGGCCCCGCCGGGCCGCCCTCGCCGCTGCCGTTCTTCTCGGTCATCGGGTCCCTTTGCTCTCCCGAATCTCCTTCACCCCTCCCCTCTATTTACAGACACCGCCCCGCTTGCCGCTCGCTCCCTCCCGCGCCTCGCCCTTCCCACGCTCGGCAGCCGTCCTTCCCCCCTCAGCCGGCAGCCAGCGGCGAGGGGCAGGGCGCTGGCTGGGGGGGGCTGCAGTACCGCTCTCTGTCCACAAGGCGGCAGCACCGCCGCCGGCCACAGCCGGGGGCTGCCGCTCGCCCGGAGGGAAGGGAGGCAGAAAAGAACAGGGGCGATCCCCTTGGAAAAATCCTGAAAAATAAATGGCCCAAAACCACCCGCACACAAACTAAAACACACTGCCTCTAACCCAATAAAACCCCTCCAAAATCCTTTTCTTTTAAACTCTCTAGAACTATCTTTCATATTTATACTTTTCACATTCCCATTTATCATGGATATTGATGCATGATGTTATTTCGATTCTATATTAAATATCTTCCTATGACTTCTATTTATTTATATTTTATCTTTTTATATATCCAGATATATTAATATACATTTCTATATTTATATTGCAAAAATAGTTCTGTTCTTTAAAATAAAAGCCCTGCCTGTAACCAAATTCTAGCTCTATGATATTAATATTAACGATCTCTTATTTAAAAGAAAAATGCTGCCTGAAACCCACCCGCCCGCGGCGCAAGTGTGGCAACAGCCCGTGTCCGCAGTACTGGCAAGGCCGCGGGAAATCCCGGCGGGGCGGCCCCTGCGTGGCGCGCGGGCAGTGCAGCACGCGGACCACGATTTTCCCGCGCTTTTTTTTTTTTTTTTTTTTTTTCTATCCGCCATATTGAGAAGGTCAAGAGTGTCCCGGCCGCCGCGACACTTTCAAGATGGCGGCCGCGTGAGGCCCTCGGAAGGGAGAGGCGTTTTTGCCGATGCCTGTCGGCGCCCGCTCAAAACCTGACCGCCCGCGCAGCCGCTGAGCTCACAATCCGTGGCCACGACACGGGAAAAAGCGAAAAAAATCCCGCGGGGCGGCGCCGGCGTCAGGGTGCCGTGCAGGCAGTGCAGTAAACAGACCGAGGTCCTCCTTTTTCCCGCCTTTTTTGCCGCCATATTGGGAAGGTCAAGCGAGTCCGCGACAACCCACTCCCAAGGTGGCGGCCGCGGGAGGACCTCGGGCGAGGGCTGCACTACTGCACTCTGGCCACAAGGCGGCGGCACTGCCGCCCGCCCTGGGGCTGCAGGCGGGGAAGGCGCGCAAAGAAGAACAGGCGCGACCCCCTTCAAAACATCCTCTGCAATAAATGCCCCTAAACATCCCGCACGAAACCGAAAAACACCGACCAAAAAAAAAAAAAACAAACCCTGCCTCTAACCCAATAAGAACCAAAATAAAAAATCTTTTCTTTTAAGCTATATTTCAATCTATATTATTTTTATATTCTTTATATTTATATTCACATTTTGATTTAAAATGTATACTGATGTATAATGATAATTTTATAATTTCTTACATTCATTCATATTACTTAAAGTTTATTTTATTTTATATTTTTATGCATGTCTTAATATATTGATTACATATTTCTATATTTGGATTGATATTTCTAAAAGGTTTATATTGTTTATAATAAAACCCCTGCCTCTACCCAAGTCAAAACCTAAAAAAAACCCCCTTTCTTCTAAACTGTGTTTAAATTTATCTATGTTTTTCGCATTTCTATTGAAATTTGCATTGTAAATGTAGATTGATGGATGGTGTTATTTATATTCTATATCTTCCTATCACTTATTTTTATTTACACTTTATATTTTTTATCTATCTTTATACATTGATTATCTATTTCTATTTTTAGAATTATATCAAAATAAAATGTATATTCATATTTTTTAAAATAAAAACCCTGCCTCTAACCAAATAAAAACCAAAGAAGCCCTTTCTAATTTATTTTATTTCTATTTTTAATTTTTATAATAAAAGCCCTGCCTACTACCAAATAGAAAATTTAAAAACCCCTTTATTTTAAACTATATTTGAATATTTTTCTATTTATGCTTTTGATATTTATATTTATAGTTTCTTACATATTATATTACAGTATATTGATGTACTATATTTAGATATATAAAATATATGACATGTCATGTGGTATAATAAGACATATACAGTATAATATCCATTATGTATTGTATCAATTTCTATGATTTTGTATTTTATATCTATCTACATATATTAATTATACATTTCTAGATTGATATTTTCTATGGATTTGATTTATATGTATAATCTATATTCATATGTACTTATATAAACATACTCTAAAATACTCTATAGAGTATAAAATACTCTATATCAAACATTAGAACATCTTACGGTGATAGATAATATTATTTATGTTACATGTTCTATTTATATGTATTCTATTTATATTTAAAATGGAAGTTTTATATTCCCATTTTTATATTTCTAGATTTGTTTTCTTACATTATAGTTATAGTTATAATTTTGCATTTAAGATCCAATACCTAAAACTAAAATGCCAATACAAACAGCAACAAATTCCCACCCATACCGTCCAAAAATATTAGAATGGCTCCACCAGCCAACCAACTACCAGCAAAAAAAACCCACACTACACTCTTTTCACTAACAATTCTTATCACATCACAAAAATTAAACAAAAATGAAAAAAAAACCTATACAATCCCACACAGCAAATCACAAAACCCACTAAAAAGAAAAAAAAATCCAACTAACTTACTAAACTCCAAACCCTACAACAGACCCTGAACGTTACTAAAAAAAAAAAAAAAAAAAAAAAAAAAAAAACTCTACCTCAACACTAACTCATAAAGAGAACCCAATACGCTATAAAATAAACTTAAAAAACCACCAAACCAATTACCGATATAAAAAAATCTAAACCACTAAGAAACAAAAAAATCACCACCCAAATAAAATAACTACCGAAAAAAATCCACCATATAAACAACCATGTTCCCAAAAATAAAACGAATAAAAACCAGCAACCAAATACATCAAACTACAAAAAAAAAAAAAAAAAAAAAAAAAAAAACTTCAATTAACAACAACAAAAAAAATGATTCCTAACTCAATAAACCCATAATGCCTCAAAACTAAAATACCACCTGGAAATAAACACCAAGCCAAAAGATAAATGGAACCATAAACAATATCTCCCAGATTCTCTGCAACAACAAAACATACACGACAATCAAACACACCAAATGAATAAAACCTCTATAATACAATCAACAATAATGCAATGACCAATATTACAAAAACCTCACTAATTAACTACAGGACACTGCCTCAAACCCACCAAAACGAACACTACATACTCACGCTAATAAAAGCCACCACAATCCAATTAAAAACCTAACAGCTACTTCATGCCACGACCCATAAAAAAACATTGTAAACCTTAAAATATAGAATTTTAAATTATCTTTTTATAATATAAAAATATTATTTAAAAACCCAACCAAAAAAATCAAAACAAATCAAAACCAAAAAAAATCCACCAAATTCCACAAAAATGAAATCCAACAACAAAACTCAATCCAAATAAATCCTTGCCATCAGCACCTGAACCAAGAACCATAACATTCAAGAAGTACACCATGTCCCTTAGCATACACCAAGCACGAACAAAAGAAAACGATACAATCAATTCCTAAGAACCACCTCCAAAGCGCTACACCAAGGACCTTCGGAAAATGAAAAGCCGCGCTGCCGGCACCGGGCGGAGCGCGGCTCCCGGCAGGAAAGCGGCTCCTGCGGCAGGCAGAGGCGGCGCCGCGCCGGGAGCCCCCCGCCCGCTCCCCCTGCCCGGCGGGGCCGGCACCGGGCCCAGGGGGCCCCGGCGGCGCCCGAGCCCCGCGCTCGGAGCGGACGGAGCGGCCGGCACCGGCCGGCACCGGCGCAGCGCCCGCGCCGCCTCTCCCGCCCGCCGGCCCGGCAAAGCTCCCCTCGGCTCCGCACGCCTCGCTCCGGCGCGGCTCCGGCAGTCCCGCGCCAGCCCGGCCGCGCCCAAGTCCCCTTCCACCTCGGCAGCTCCCCGGGCAACGCCAGCAGCTCCCGCGCCACAGCCTTGGCTGCCGGGCCAGGGGCACAAGAAGCGCCCTCCAATGCAGCGGCACAGCCCGATCCCAACCCTTCAAACGCTGCGAGAGCTGCAGCCTCCTTCAATTCAACCCCCGGAACTTACGCCACACTCAGGTGCTCGCCTCACTTCAACAAGGGCAAATAAATGTGTTCTCCCCTTCAGTTTCAGCCCCTGTAAGAGCAGAAAAGAAGGGCTTGTCCTCAAATGATGGTAAAAGGGGGATTTTTACCGCAATCCAAACCCTTTAAAAGGAGGGACAACACGACTGCCCTCTCCATGTAAACCTTAGGATGATGAAAATGGGTCGGCTACCCTCAAGTCAAAACCCAGTTTACTACAAAAATATTTTTTCCTCCCATTTAAAATAGAACCCAGGGATTCCCTGTCACCCCTGGGAATGGCAGGTTTTCGTTCAATCAAGACTCTCAAAACCACGAGTGCACGGGAATCCCACCCAGTTCAAACACAAGCAATAATGGAAGAGAAGTTGCTTCCCTCATTTTAAATTTCTTTTGTCCTCATAACACTCCCCCCCCCCCTTTTTTTTTTTTTCGGGGAGCAACGGGGAGGGATTGGCAAAACGAAATTTAAAAGGGAAAGGAGAAATGTCCCCGCTACAAAGGCACACCGTCTCACCTGTTTGGCTGCCGCTACCTGGCACAAAGGTTTGTCCCTCGGCACCTCCTCTGAGCAATGCTCCAGGTATCCAAGTGCGTATCCAGGTGATCCCCCGAACCCTGTCAGACGCTCCCACCGTCCTTCCATGAGACAACCCCAGGAGCCCCCCCATAAACCCCTCTGCTCCAGCAGCTCCCTGCAAAAGAAAACTGAGGCAAACCCTCTCCCTAAAACTGCCGCCGGCAGGAGCCGCCCCCTCATCATCCTCACAGCTCACACCTGGGGCTGCTCTGAGCCCTCATCATCCTCACAGCTCACACCTGGGGCTGCTCTGAGCCCTCATCATCCTCACAGCTCACACCTGGCGCTGTTGCCAGCGCCTCTCCCTGTCCAGCACACAGCCCACTTCTCACAGACACACACCAAGCAGAAATCCACTAGGGGTGTTGGCTTTTCTTAGTCCGTCTGGTTAGACGATTAAAACACGCACATGCATTGATGGTCATTGAGGGAAAGCTTTCCAGTGGACAAAATAGTCATTTTGGAAGCACACTTTGATACACCTTCAGAAAAAGCAGAATCAGCACCAGCTCCTAAGACCCTTGCTGAGGAACCCAGCCCTCCTTGGGACACCCAAAGCAGCAGACCTCGAAAAAGGAGGGGAAAAGTCAAGCTTGGAGTGGAAAAAGAGAACATAAGTACACCAGCCTTTCAAAATGCCTGCACACAGCAATAGTGGGAACCAGTCACATTTCTCCTTTCCTTGCTTTCTGTGATGACATAAATATGAAATAAAAACACGTTAAACAAAAGGCAGAGCTAGGATTTTACAGGTCTTCATTTTGGCAGTCTGGATGACAAACGCCTCTTACGGGACTGCGACACGTTTTGGGGACTGGCAGAGAATGGAGGCAAAAGGTGCCAGAGCGCCCTTTCTATTCCCTTCAGCCCCTGCAGCTGTTCTGATGGTTTCAGGGCACTTGCTTGGTTCATTCCTAGATCAAAACGTTATGGCATTATTTTCAAAACTACTACCCATGCCCAGTCAGAGTTTCCTACATCCCTGGATACAAATGAGTGGATAGAGAGGGGGTTTCTTTCCAAATGAATTTAGCAATACTTTCCTATTTTTACCAATACCTATAAAAACGAAACATTTGACAGGATTTAGTATTCTACACACCCCCCTTCCTGTGCATTTTGGGGCAGCTTTGGGTCCCTCGGGGGGACGGCACCCGGCAGGACCCCCCCTCATTCGCCACCCACCTGCTCCTCCGCCGCAGCGTGCCTCCCTCTCCTAGGGACCTTAGGGTGCCCCAAATGACACCAGAGCCCCGAGTCTTCACCCCTTTTTCCTGGCCCCCAAAGAAGGCACAGAACGAGTCTTAACTGCCCTGGACAGCAGCCCAGCACTTGCTTCCATTCCTTTCCACATGTACATCCCCCGCGAAAGGGACTCTGCCGCAACGAGAAAGGGGGGCAGCCCCCAGAAGGGTTGAAGCTCCTGCCCAGCCTCGCTGTCACGGGCGAGGGGCAGAGAGAGGGTGTGGAAGCAGAGAGGACATAGGAAGAAATGAAAGAACTGGGTGCATGATGAAATTAAAAAAAAAAAATTAAAAAAACCCGAACACCAACAAACAAACAAACAAACAAACCCACAAAAAACACCCAAACAAACAAAACCCACCAAACTGGGATGGGCAGCATGACAGAGAGGGATTTAAAAAGAACGGAAGAGGACACAAGGAGCCCCTGAGGAACAATGGCATGAGGAGCACCATAGAGCCACAGAGAATAAAAAGGAACACGAGTGAGGAATGGAGAAGGACAGAGAAAAAGACAGAGTGCCAAACACATGGCAGGGACAGAGGGATACAGAGACACAGAGGGAAACAAGGACCCAGAGGGGAAAAAACCACAGCCCATGCCGCTGGGGGGATGACGGGCAAGACGCTTCTCCTCCAGTCACTACACAAGTGCAGCTTCCCTGCAATTTCACGCTCAATATCTCTTCAAGCTTAACAGGTGGAGAAACGGGTACTCCAAGCATCTCCTTCCTTTAGGCAGCACAGACCCACTGGGAGAACCTGGAATTCCAGGATGGATCTAAACAGGGAAGTCCCACTTGCCACTGTCTCCACCTTTTCTCCAGTTTAGCCCTGGGCTGTGGAAGAAAAGACAACAAACATTTAAAAACCAAACTTGAAGTTTTGGTTTTGAGGATGCCCAAGCTGAGGAGAAAGCTCTTCCCACCACCCTCTTGGCCTTTTCCCACTCTGAGGAATTGTAGAAATGCACATCCAGACCCGGGGCGGGCAGCCTGGGATGTTTTCTACACAACAAACGCCACAGGCCCGAGCACCAGAAGCCTGGAGATGCTCTGGATTGCAATTCACGTTTCAGTGAATCCTACAAGGGAGAGCCAAGTCATTTGTGCCTAGAGGAAATAAAAGTCACCGTTTTTAACAGTTAAAATATCCGTGAAAGTTACTGGCTGCCTACAGCAGTGAGCTTCATGTGACCTCCCACACTTAGGGATTTATCAGAAGAAGCAGTTTCAGGTTCCTTCCTTTTGGAGCCCAGCACCAAACGGGAAACTTCTCACGACTGCTCCTGAGAGAGGCAACAAGTGGAACTTCAGGAGCTCAGGAAAGCGACTCCCTCCCTGAGTCATGTCTCACCTGCCCGAGCACAGTGCTTTTGTACCACCTCTCTGCCTGCTTTCCACGTTCATTTAAATGTGAGAAGCCTGCAAGCTCTGCCTCCAGCCCCAGCCGCATCATCCCTGGGCCACAGCACTGCCCTACCTGCTCAGGTGCTGCTCCCCTCCGCTGCGCTGCCCCTCGCCCCAGGGCCGGGGCGGGAGAAAGTGCAGGTTTTGTTTTCCAGGAGAGGCTCCGCCGGGCGGCCCCAGCCCCGCAGCGCCTCCCCGGCTTCGCGCAGCCCCCGCCGCTCGCTCCCACCCGGCTCTGCTCGGGGCCGCCCCCCGCGGGGGCTTTTCCCAGGAGCCGTCGTTCTCCGCTCATCTTCAACCTCGCTGCAGCCACAGCAACTCCCGCCCTCCTCCATTGTCACCGCAACCCTCTCCCGTCACTGCCGTAGCCGGGACCCGCGCCCGGCGCTCCCGAGCCGCTCCCGCGGGGCAGTGGAAGTGCCCACGCGGGCGTCACTGCGGAGCCGGCGGTGCCGAGCGCCGAGCCCCTCTCAGCCCTCACACGGGGAGTGCAAAGGTTTAGGACATTGAGGGCATTGACGGAGCAAATGCCAGACCAGAATAAATCATAAACAAGTTTCAAGACTTCTTCCAAGTTCCTCTCCAACCATTTTACGTGGAGGTCCATGATTTTCCCGCTTCCTTCTGGAAAAATGAAATTATTCCTCAGCTGGGGAGCAGTCCCAGTCCAGTCCGAGCATGTGAGGAAAAAATATCTGCTCCCTGTGTGCCAGGAAGAGCCTTTCTAGGTCAAAGAACTGAAAAAGACTTGGCGTAGTACATTTTTTTCCCCTGGAATAAGTGCACCCACCTAGAATAAGGCAGGCACAGCTTGTCAGGACACACTGCACTCTCTTCTCCAAACACAATCCTGGTCTCGTTGCAAACTGCCTGTGCCATGTGGTTTTCTCCAGGAAAAATTAAGGAATTTCTCCTGGCAGTTTGGAGATTATGTTATCACAAATGAAAGAAAGTAAAGAAGAAATATTCCCAGTAAGAGCCTTTGGGACCTTCTGGGCTGAATTTGGAAGGGGACATTCATTCTCTGCAAGTGCAAATACACAACAACCTCCAACACAAAGCAAAATATGTCAAGTGAGGTCTGAAGGCACCAGTTTGACAAACCTCGTCATCATTCTTTTTTTCAGTGACTTTTGCAATCAAACTCTAAAGCTGACAACCTCAACTGTCCCCGTGCTCCATCCAGCCACTCCGGAGCAAAACAATATTCCCTGTCACATCGACAATGGACAGAGGGCAGAAGTCTCCTCTTCAGAAGCTCCTGGCCCAACCTGGAACTACAATGACATATTGCATATAGTAGGAGAAACTCCATTTGATTTTTTTGTTTAAGCAGAACTTAAGGAGAAGTGGTAGAGAAGTGGTATCCACCTATTTGCTACCACAGTGGAGATGGTGACTGTAATTCCTACACCACCTCTCAGCATCCTAGCTTTAGCTCTAGGCTGTCCAGAAGAGGAGCCAGATCTCTCCAATGGAAAAGATTTCTCACTTATTGAGTATGGAAATGGCTGAAGGTGGAATCTAGTGAAAAAAGGAATTCACAAGTAAGATCTAAGGCAACACAGTTCTTACCTTTATCAAATCCAATTAAAACCTGCAAATGTTTGCATGTCTATGTGTGCATTCACAAGTGAAGAGAAATCCAAAGCTAGAGTTCATTATCAGGACCAGAAAGAAACCAAGGTACGAGACTTCATTAGGATACGTAAGATTAGTGCACGAGATACAAAGAAACAAAGTATTTATTGTTAAAAGCTCTTTGATGAATCACTCGGCATCATACAATGGATATGGTGGCTACAGAGTAGAGGGAGTCTCTCTCCCTTCCCCCTTATTCTTTATACATGTATTTGCTCACTCTCACAAAACCCACTGTTGTATTTTTTAAATGGAGTTCCTCTCTTCAATGAGTTTGGAAAAGATGTTTATAATACAGGATCTGGCAGAACAGACACATCCTATTAAACAACAGAGCAGTTACAGAAAGGAGACGGCTTTCTTTAGGAAAAAAGAGCCTTCTTTCCCTCCTTATCTCTTTGCATTGCCTTAAAAGAGTTCTCCACATGAAACCAGACCAACAACCCCCAAATACCTGATTAGCATTTTGGCAAAATTAGGAGCCCTAGGATATGAACAAATATTGATTTAAATACTAATATTTTCACTTGGCTTCCACAGGGGAAGTTCTAAACAATGTGGTGCAAAAAACCTGCCAGCCAAGACGATGTCTGCACTACAGCTACCAACCCTGCTATGTTGAACAACTGAATCCCTGCTGGTAACAGTGAAAATGCTTTGACAGCGCGTCTCAAAATTATTTGCAAAACTTTTGGTTCTGTCCTTGCCTCCCACTTCCTAGGCTACACACCGAGACTGTCTCTCCCACGAGAGACACGGTGTGTGTCTGCATACACACATGCACACAAAATGCACAGACTCACGTGGGCTGTGCTATTTCCAAGAGTAATTTGCACATTATCTTATGCTGTGTCTTTCTGGTGCTTCAGTCATACTCTGCCCCATTTTTAAATTTCCTTTCCCCCTGTTGTATTCTGCTCTTTATTCCACAACTGAACATTTGCTTCCCCTTCAATCTCTAAGAAACATTTGATCTGATTCCTGCCTCATGGCCAACAACCCAGAAGACTAAAAAAAACCCTGTTTTTAGTCTGCCTGTTTCTAACCTGCCACGTCAACACTTCTGCTCCAAGATACATTTCCCTACTACTGGTACTCCAGAATTCCACTGAACTCTTTCCTAGTTTGATGCCGTATTTTCTAACAATCAATATTATCATCTATACATGAATTACTTCTATGGACAGAATGTTTTTTTGCAGTATGCATAGATTTGTATTGTATGCTGGCAACTGAAGACCCCAAAACATCTTCTTGTCATCTTTTATACACACAAAAAGACAACCATCCTGAACTTAAAATAAATTCCTCATTCACAGTCTGCCAAAATTACCTGCCTGTTCAGTGCCACTACCTTCCATTTTCAGTGCTCAAACAACACTTGGTCTAGTTGCTTCCAGTATTGCTCCATTATTTATCTTCAAATAAAGTTTTGTTTCGCAAACAAGCAAGCTCTTAGCTGCACCTGTGGAACAAAGGACAAAATTTTTCTCTCTCTGATTCAGTGAAAGACCTGAACAGCTCCCAAACATAGGAAAAAGGCATCAGACTCTCAAATCCCAGTTTAACCAAAGGAAAGACACCTGACAGTTAGTCCTAAGACTCACTGGTAGTGACCAGTCTTTTTTTATAGACAGTGAAATGCAAGAATTTAGATTCTGGACTGCTATCTCCAGTGCCATCTTCAGTGGCTGATTCATGCACACACCCATTTCAATATAACACTGCTGCTTGACAGAGCTTCAGCTTTCAGTGATGTGGTTGTGAACGCTGGCACCAACACCGTATTACTTTTGTTAATTTGCTCTGAAAGAGACTTGGAACCAGATCCATCCAATTAATTCTACAGAGACTCTAAAACCAGGCTGGACTCCAGTATGTTGTCAGCTGTGGCAAATGGCTGGTATTGCTCTCAAGTATCTGCCACTTCAGCGGGAAGGCTCTCAAACCCCAGAATTCCCCGGCAGACATTCTGCAGGCATCTATCTCAGTCCCGTGCCCTTCTCATATCCTTGGTATTTTTCTCTGTATTTCTTATTCCTGCAGACTGAGCATATCCCTGAATGTAGCTGCTCTGTTTGCCACATACAGACAAGAGTTTTATACACCGAGCAGCATGCACACAATGGACACAGCAGCATAACAAATATGGAAGCACAGCAGCAGATGACCCCCACTGTTTTTTTCTCAGAATGCTTGTTTGTAGTCCAATTAGCAGAGTCCTAAATTAAATAACGTTGCAAGTCCATCACTGTGGCAACCTCACAGTCCCTCAGTATAACCAGTTTAAGACTGCAGGATTTCACATTTTACTGTGAAAAGAGGGGTTAACACAAAAGGGAAAAATGCCAAGTCAAGCCATTCCCAGTAAAAGGCCTCAGACCATTAAGTACTGCCGTACTTTTTCTCACACCAACAGGTTTTGTGGGAGAGTACTGCCATCACATAAATTCAATCAAAAGTAAATTTTCCAAGACATCTCTGAACACAATGGATGGACTAAAAGCTATGGCACTATTAATGTGAAAACAAAGATATTAAATAAAGTGGTAAAGAGAAGACTATCTCTTCTGTGACTGAAGAGAAGAAACTTTTAAGTCAAACTAAGAGAGAAATTGGCAAAGACAGCAGAAAACACAACACTAGAGAAAAAAACGCATTTATTCAGAAGAGCTGCCTTCCTTCCATACCACATGCAAATTTGATTCTCTTTCCAAGGAAGTGTAAGAAAGGAGGTGAAAAGGAGTAACCTAGAAGAGGATCTTGAGTGCCACATCAAATGGACAGTTATACTTCGGCAGCTGCTTTTTGGAGTAGAAATTATATTAGGCCTTTATTACAGCTCATCTGTGCACTACAAAAAGTGAGGAGGGGAAGGATTTAAGGAAGATGTCCCTGCTTCCAAGAAATTGTTCTGTAAATTCTCATTATCTGAATTTGTCATACATTTACAAAGAAGATGATTTCCAAGGGATATGTTCTCTGTGCTATTTAAGGCTGATAGTGCTTTATAACTCAACAGCATCCAAAATAACCAGCATGTATCATGTATGGGAGAGCTAAATAATTCCTAGTAAGAGGCAGTTCACCTGTGATCAAAATGTGAGATCAATCCAGGGACTCTGTTAACATCTTGAAGTAAAGAAAAAACTACCATGTGACATTAAGTTAAGCTTTTTGGATTCTACACCAAGAATTACGAAGTTATTTTCAGTGATGAACCCTACAGGCACACAGAGAAACATTAAATAATCTGGTATTTTACATATATACTTATTGTTAATATCTGCTGTGTTCAAGGCAGGCATCAGCAAAGCACCATGACGTTCTTTTAGTTTTCTCAGAATGCCTCATGTGTTGCTAATACCAGTGATATTAAGGATGCATAAGAAGCTCTTATCCCAGGAATGATCCTCTTTCTCTCAGTACAGTGTACAGATCATACCCATCTAGTGAGACGTGATTCAATCTACTTTTCACAGCCAGGACAAGGGGAAGAGAAATTATTTGTATCTGCAGAAGAGATGGCCTGACTATATGTCTTTCTTCCAGACGAGCTCTACGTTCCAGGATGCAAATGCTCCTAGTTTGTTCTTTCAGATGGTGAGATAGCTTCTTGCGTTGGTCCGGCTCAAATAAAAACTCTATCCAGCAATATAAAGCATTCCACAGCTAAAAGAAAGACTATCTTGCCTAATTCCAGATAAGTTACTGTTTGAGACTCTTGGGTACCATAGGGTAAGATTTCATTTATTTCTCTAAATCTGTAGTCTCCCAGAACACCTATCTCAACCTCCGCCATCGGTGCCACCATGATTCTAAGCATAGCCCATTAGGATTTGCTATGTAGTGTCTAACTTTCCACTAAAACTTAACAATGTGCGTTGATGAGTGAACCTTTAGTCTTCTTTCACACTGGCACTTGTATGGTGCTGTCTCTGGCTTGGAATGGTTTGACACCTGCCCTGGGCAAGATTTTCAAGGGTCACTCTAAAGCTGGTGTTCTGACTGGTGTGTTGACGGCACATTCTCATCCAGTCAGGAAGCAGGTCCATGTGTAACAGTGAGCTAAGTAACACTGAGAAGTCCACTGGTTTGGCGGTCATGATGCCAATGGAATTTTGTGAGCAGTACTTATGTGTTACGCACTCCCAAAGATTGTTCCAATTCCTGTCGGCGCTGCTGGATCTGAAAGAAAAAGACACACTGTACAGTTTAGCAGATTAAATTGCTCAGTGGCAAGTGATGCATTCATTAGTCAGCAGTGTGGATATTTCTTTCATACCTTGCAGTAGAAATATCTGCTCACAGCTTCTTGAGACCATGGCTCGTGATAAAATTCAGCTCTGCGTTCTTCCTCTGGGTTTCCAACCACATCAGTCATCACCTGTGACAAAAATGAAACCATTTTTCACCATAGCTCTTCTACTACATAGAGAAACTTTCAGATTTGCCCAGAGTGAAAATTTATCTACATTACACATAAAAATAGTCAGAACTGCTCTCAAAGCCCAAAGCAAATGGACAATGTGTGCTTACTGCCAAAACAGGATCATAGAACGATCAAATGGTTTGCTTTGGAAGGGACCTTCAAGCTCCTCTCATTCCACCCCCCTGCCATGGGCAGGGACACCTTCCACTAGGTCAGGTGCTCCAAGCCCTGTCCAGTCTGCCTCCAGGGATAGGGCAGCAGGGGGTTGGAGCCGTTCTACAAAAAATAGAATTCTGATGACTATGTCTCCAGCATCACATAATCACAGGTAAATATAGTTATTGGTATATTTCGCAAAGCAGTGTTATGGAATCAGAACTCTGTTGCCAGCAGGGCAGCACCTTAACAGAAAAGGCTCTTATGGGACTAGTTCTCAGTCAGGGAAAACTCTGAACAATTAATCCAAGTATATCGCTAGAGAAGCTCCACTGCACCTCTGTTTCTAAGATCCTCAAGTCAAAGTCTGCTTTATTTAAACATGCTTTCAGATGCCTGTCCCCTTTGAATACAATATAAATAGTAATAACCATAATCTTAAGAGTAAATTTTGGGAAGACTACTTAGTTAACAATAGACATTTATATAAGAAAGACACAATGATTTTATTAAAACAATTTAATGGATTCAATAATACAACTGATTTAGAGGCATGTCAGCTAAAGACAAAAAATGTGAAACCATGAGGAACAAATTATTAATTTTTGCTGTCAAACAACTGAACTTCTTTACATTTGATTTCTTGCATATCTCAAATATAAGCTCAAGGACAGCTGATAAGATTAAACCATAAACCAACACCCAAATTGTATTCTCGTACTATAGGATGCTCCTGCTGAGTTTTACACAGCTTTGAATTTACAGAATATGTCAACAAGGCCCTGCATTTTGAACTTACTGTCTGGCCACAAACTGACCTACCACTCCCATGAAACACCACTGTTTCATGGAACCGGAATACAACCTAAACTACCTTTCCCCAACCTAAACTATCTTTCCTTTCCTAAACTATCTTTCCTATCTTCTCTGGGATTGTAGTAGTCCACTCATTGTCTGCCTTCCACCAATCATCCATCCTAGATGTTTGGCTATACACTCTATGCACATTTAGATAAAATTCTTCCATTCTGGTTCCACTAAGATTTTTCAATGGATTTTTCAAATCTTAGCTCACCTTAAGATCCCTGCTTTGGGACCGGAGAAGGTCTTGGATGTATCCTTTGGGATCCTTGGAGAAACTCAGCATAAAATCACGTTGTATTTTTAGCTGATTTATGGATTCAATTGTCTCATGAATCTGACAGAAAAAAAAAACCAAAGCGGATATTCTTTAATTCCTCCCATGCTCCAATGACCATCAGGTCAGCTCTGATACTGTCTTTGTACTCCTGGTAATGTACAAAGGTGACAATTCTACACCACAGACTTGTGCAGCCCTTCCTAGGGCTTTTTCAATTCAAAAAGTAGCAGCTTAACTGCAATCCTGCCACTACATTTTGGTCTCACTTGTACTTCTGCAATACAAGTATGTACAGGATTCTCCTTTACTTCCTGCACTGAACTCCTGCATGGCATGCAGAACTAAGCCATGTCACTGCACAATGTAATAATCTCCTGTGTAGAATCACTCTGCCTGCCAAGACTGGGATCTTTGAGGAAAGGTGCTACATAAATATGCAGTTAAGCAGTGCCCAGTGCAAGAAAGCAGTTATTCCCCTGGTTACCATCGTGATCACATCTTCAATATTCTATTGTAATCCTTAAAAACTCTAGCAGTTTCCTGATCAAGTCCATGTCAAATGAATAGCCATGACTTCTAGATTTTTCTTAAGAGAAAGCCTGTAAAAGTCACGATGGCTGCAAAAAGAAGAGCGTGAACAATGAGAAATCATGATTATGGAAGGTTTATAGAAAATTAATCATATCTTTAGAAATACTATGGCAGAAATCTTAGCTAGTGGGGAAGAATGAAGACTGAGGAGGAGTCAAGGTCCTATAATGGATAGTCATCAAGTATGAACGGGAGGACAGCTCATGAATCATTTGCACATAGACACACACAGAAGCAAACTTTTGCTGCCCTGTCCCTCTAACATTCTATTTTGAAATAGTAAACCTATCTTGTTTAGTTTCATGTATTCATCTCTTTTGCCAAAACAGCTAAGGTGACCAAGCATGTGGGAGAAAATAATCATCCCTTGATCTGGTTATGCCATCAAGGCCACCAGTGTAGCTACTACATTGTACGTTAAGAGAAGAGAGCTGCTGTCAACTTAAAATCATTCCTTCTTTGGGAAAACGCTGTAGTTGTGCGGAGTGAACTCCACATGTGCCAAATTCCCAGGAGGGGACTCCATGGCAGCACAGCAATGTGATGCACAGAGGGTAACAGGAGCAGCCCATGCCCATTCACCCAGCAGTGACTTCAGAAACTTCACTGATCACAGTTTGCCCTGTGCTGTAGCAAATATTCAAAAAAAGAGGCGACACAGACAGGGGAAAAGGTGAGCGGGACCGGGAACAGAATAACACTATGCATGCTGCTTGCAAGCTTATATAGGCTGGGAAACAACTGACTGAGCAGCTGAAAAAGACCGTCCTCAAGAGCCATAACAGAAAAGACACTGCAACAGTTACCAGAATGCATTGCATTGCTGGTGCCCAGACCCCTTTTAAAACTGCATGAAGACCAGAGTTTAACACACTTGTTTGTATTAGCAGTAAACAAAGACAACTTGGGCCTTGCTCTGAGAAGGCATTTTTGTTTATCCCTTACTGATTCAAATCAGCCATTGGAACACGCCAGAACTGGCTAACAGCCCCTAGGACACGAATCCCTAAAACAGCCTGCAAAACCCACCACTGCCTTAAGACAGATATTATTATTTGAAGTGCACATGATCCTCTTCCACTAACACTTAGAACTGCCAAAGTGGTCCAAGTGATTTTCCTGCCATGCATGTTCCGTATTTCCACCTAATGCAGAGAGCCACTCTGCAGTTATGAATACAAACCCCACACCTGAGTATGAGATTCTCCTAGCTTTGGCTTAGCAATTTAGCAAGATATCACGACCTCTCAATAAAAAGTTAATCATACAGTTCAGGTGGTTCTCAAGCATCAGGAGACTCAGTATACCACCTCTGAAACTCTATCACCTCAACAACCATGTCAGGCCTTGGATCAAATCCTAAGTGGGAATGCCATTCACCCTGATGTATTCCCACTGCATTTGGCTTGAAAACACATGCCCTTAACAAGTCCCCGTCTCACAATATTACTCTCTGACACATGACACCAAACACATGTCAAGCTACACAATAAGTACATGTACCATGGGATACTTTACTCTTGAGCTAATACCTTGTTATCCAATGCTGTTATCTCCTGTTGGTTAGCTGTTGAGAGAAGAAAACTACTCATCTGGCCCTTTAATGGGTCTTCAACTTCTACATCTATGTCATAACAAGCCGTCTTCTTCTGATCGTTGGGGTCAACGCTATGGAGAGTATAACACAAGATCATGAGAACTGCCATAATGAATCAGAGTTAGTTTCCAACTAGCCCAGAATTCACTCTTCAATAAAACCTGTTGCAGATGCTGTGAAGAAAGTGTAAGAACAGGGTATCTTTATATATTTTCCTATTCTAGTATATTCTCTCATCTTTTGTCAGTCAGATTTCAAAGACTTTTGAGCTGGAGCTTTTATCAAATTTAATTTCTAACATCCTCCTGAGACCTGTTACACTAAATACCAGTATCATTCTTTGGCTTGTCCTGTCCTAAATTTATCTTTAGTTTGCCAACTTTTAGACTTAACATTTACTTTATTGTTAGACTAAAGTTTCTTAACAAGAAAACAGTCTTCAGCGCAGTAGTTGGTAAATCAGACTTCAGTCACTGTCACTTGCAATATAAAAACGCTAGCTTCTCAACCCTACCTGTCAAATGTGTGGGTTGTGTGCATCTGCAGTAGATAGCAAAAAAAAAAAAAAAATTGCTCAGGATGTAATTGAGCTTGACTGACTTGGGGGAGCGGAAGAACTTCCAGGGATGGAATTGCATTAGGAGCGTTGTAAGCAGGTGGAGGAAGGTGATCCTTCTCTATTCTCAAGACTGATGAGGACACCTCTAGTACTGTGTTCAGTGCTGGGCTTCCCAGTGCAAGAGAGATCTATGGAGCTACTGGAGAGAATTTTGCAAAGGTCTGTGAAGATGATTAAGGCATTAAAGCACCTCACAGTTGAGGAAAGACTGAGAGGTCTGAGACTATTCAGCCTAGAAAACAGAAGGCTGATGGGGAGGGAACTTACCAAAACCTGAAGGGAAGGTTTAAAGAAGATAGAGCCAGGATCTTTTCAGTGGTCAGGACAAGAGGCAGTTGATGCAAACTGAAGCACAGAAGGCTCCTTCTGAACACCAGGAAACATGTTTTTACTGTAAGGGTGTCATAGTTGGACACTGGCGGAATGCCAGCGTCCTTGGTCACGACAAAGGGTGACCAAGCAATAGCACAAGTTGCAGTAAGACCCTCAAAGCCCATCTGCCTTTCCCCCAGCCCAGAGTCCCATGTTGGAGACACTCCAAAGCCATCTGGACACGGCTGTGGCCAATGTGCTACAGGTGGCTCTGCTTGAGCAGGGGAGGGCATTTGACCAGATGATTTCCAGAAGTCCCTTCCAACCTCAAACATTCTGAGAATCTGTGATGCTGTGGCCGCCAGCAAGAAGGTGAGCAGCAGAAGGAAAGCTAGAGAAAAACCCAGGTCCGTGTCTGGTTCTGCCGCTCATGTCGAAAGCCACAGAGAAGGCTCCACATTGTCTTTGGCACCATTGCTCCTGGCTGAGTCCTGTCCTCAGGCCTCTCAGAGTCCCGAGCCCAAGTCAGGCAGGGCAGCAGGGCTGTGCAGAGGGACCCTGACAGGCTGCAGAAACGGGACGGCACTTCAGCACGGTAAAGTTCAGCACAGGAAAAGCTCTGCTCCTGGCAGAGAATCACACCGTGCAGGGGGACAGGTGGGCATCAGTGGGGTAGAAAACTGGTTGGCAGGAGAGGGCTTGGGCACCCTGAGGGACAGACAACAGTGCAGAAGGAGTCTGAGGGGTAAGGCAGCCATAGCAAAGGTCAGCTGCAAAAGGGGCTCTATTAGCACAGGTTTTGCCATCAAGCCCAGGAAAGAGGCCCTTGCTTGCTACTCCACGCTGGTGAAACTGGATCTGGACTGGTGGGCACAGGACCACAGAGATGTGACACCCTGGAGCGAGGCCCGGAGAGGCTCAGTAGGATGCTGGGGGCTGGAGCACAGACCTGCCAGGAGAAGCTGCAAGAGCTATAAGAAATTTGTTTTTAGAAAATCATGACAGTAGTCAAAAAGGGGGATGCTGGAGATAGCCTGTTTATACTAGAAGAATATCGGAGAGCTATGCTTTGCAGTCTGCTTGTGTTCTTTAACAGTGTGGAAGATGTCTCGCTTCTTTGCAGAAATGGAAATCCCACAGAGGTTATTCTTTTTACCTCTGATTCCAGGTGTGTCAGCTGCAATTAGGAATGCAGCTCAAGAAAATCTCCACTTCTAGCTTGAGCTCAGGTAAGATTTGAGTTCTACCAGCATCTCTATGTCTACTTCAACCCCATTGCATTGTTTCTTCTTTTTCTTCAAAAAGGAAGGTTGTTGGTGCCCAGAGAGCGATTCTACAATAATATTATAATTTCTTGAATGAGTTTAGAACACTTCACATTTCTATCCCTGTGCATATCCTATAAAACTAGAATGAAAAATTGTGATGTACTTGATCTTCCTGTAAAAGGCAGGCCTGAGGATTTATCTGAATTATGAGCACATACATTACAATCACTAGTGATGAAAAATTCCCTGTAGTAGTGTGCTGGTTTTGGCTGGGATAGAGTTAATTTTCTCCATAGTAGCTGGTAAGGGACTGTTTTGTGAATTTGTGCTGGAAACGGTTGGCCACACAGAGATATTTTCGTTATTGCTGATCGTTGCTTGCAGCCTGTCGAGACCTTTTCAGCTCCTCACACCGCCCACCAGTGAGGAGGCTGGGGTGCACAAGGAGCTGGGAAGCGACACAGCTGGGACAGCTCACCCAACTGACCAAAGGGATATTCCAAACCATGTGGTGCCATACTGAGCAGTAAACTGGGGCAGGTGTTCACTGCTCAGGTCTTGCTGGGCATCAGTCAGTTGGTGGTGAGCAATAGTTTTCATCTGTATTGCTCGTAGTGTTGGATTTTGTTAATCATCATCGTTATACTGTCTTTCTCTCCCTTTTACCTTTTCAACACTTCCCCCTGCCCTGCTGGGGAGAGAATGATGTGTGGATTAAGATTGGATTAAACCAGGACAGGCTGAAGATTGGATTAAACCAGGACAGGCAGCTGGCATACTCTTTCAGTGGCTGATTACATTCACTCTAAAAAACTGAATGCAGAGTGACAGGGCAGAGCATTTGTGAGACCCTGTTTTAAGCTTGGCTGGACCAGGCCCTTAAGTATCCTGGATAGACTTTGAACCTCATTTGAGTTTGGATGGGGGAGCTCTCAATGACGACCAGTAATCCCTTCTATTCTGTGACTTTATGATTCAGCGACATACTTCTTTAAGTTCAGTGACACCCAGACTTATTTTAGCTTAGCCCAACACTGTAAAGACTTCACTGCAAAAGTACTACCTGTTCCCAGGAAATGAGTTCTTCCTTTATCCACACCACTACATCAGTACCATTTAAGATTGTCAGGTGCTGTGTGGTGCACACAGAGTATCAGAGAATGCTGCTAGACACAAAGCTGTAGCTTTGTGACACACACCTGTTCTTTAGCTGGTACCTGACAAAAACCACTTCCTCTGGTACCTTTTTGTCATCTCTCTGCCCCGGAAACATAATCATCAGTTCTTTGTCATTTTTCTCTAAGCAATGACTATCTATCTCTGAGGAGCTCAGCTTTTTTGTGGTCCATTAGACAGGTCACTGCATTGTGCCCAATGACAGTACATACACAGCTCTCGATCTGCACGGCCACCAAGCGGTTTTTTCATTACTCTGTTTGATACATTCAAATGAATCAAAAAGCAAACTTTATTTCCATAGCCTATGCAATATTGTAACTTCTTATCATATATGTTACAAATTTAAAATAAAAAGCCCAATTTTAAGCAAATTCAGAAACATCTGCTTAAAAATATATTGTATATATTCTGTAGGAAATCAAATCAGTAACCTAAGTAATAATAATTTTTAAAGATCCAGAATCAGAGTTTTGACCCTGACCACAAAAAAACTTGGAAAGGATTGAAATATCTGAACAGTAAAGTTGCAATCCCCAGAAGTCTCTTTATCCCCCTCCTCCATGTACACTGCTGTCACTTAAATAAGGCACATGCTGGAAGAACCTGAGAGAGCTGAAAGTTGTGTTCATCTGCTACGCCAGGAAGACATCTGTTTTGACAAGGATACAAGAGCTCAGTATCTTGGTCACAATGACCTCTGAATCCAGGCATTCTTTGTTGTTAATCTGTGGAGATCTCTTGACTCCTTGGCATTCTCAGGGTAAGACTAACAGTCAAGGAGCTGACCCAATCCCAACAAAGCATGCATGGACTGGCCCTGCATTTAAAATCACAATGATGTTGTACATTTTACATAATATATCAGTGATTAGAATGATTGCCCATGATACACAATACCTCATCTCAATTTCTTTTTTATCTCTTTTTTTGGGTTCAAACTTTCATTCCTCTCTCCTTAGGAAAAAGCTCAACTAATGGTATTCTAGTAAATATAAAAGCTGTTTTTCATATTCCTAGAAAATTGGTGCTGTGTTAGTGAAAACAATTCGGAATTATACAAACTAGAATGACATATAGAACAAACATACAGCGAAGTCCAAGGTATTCATCTGGAAGTTATAAAAACTGGATTTTGGTCCCTACAGTGACTGCAGCTCTTTCTGTAGAGTACTGCAGTACTTTAGTGAGTGTTCTGCACAGGACAGTGCTGAGCTGACCAACCAGCTTACCTGATAATGTGGTTTATCACTATCGGGTCTGGCGGCAGCAGTAGGTTAGTGAGTCTCTGAGGAATTTCAGAAAACTTTAGCCGTGGACAGTCAAAGATCTGGAACACAGTAAACGACAAATTTTATTTGTCCAAAGCCCATCTTGCAGTTAAATGAGAAAGTAAGGAATCTGCAGCTCACAAGGAACTGAGGCAATTACAGAAGGTGGTTTTGAAAGCTGTAATTCAGGTTCCTTGCACAGATTAAATTTTTGGTCACTTCTGTCCCTGCATTTTCATCTGGGCTTCCAGACATATCCATCAGGCCATGACAATTTCAGGTGTCTCATTTTTGGTTTAGCTGCTGGAGGGAACAGGACCTTTCACTGGGACATGAGGACGAACTGTATCAATGATGGGAGAGAAGCAAATACTCCCTCTCTTACTGAGGATTTACAGCAGCATATTGTAAAGAAAATGACTGATTTTTTTTACCAGAGAAAACACAAAAACAGTTTGCATTCCCCCCCCCCCCCCCAAGGAATGTTTCCTGCAATATTTTGTGCTAAAGAAAAATACAAGAAAACATTTCTGGATTTTAAAACCATTTGCAATTTGTGGGTTTTTCAGGATTACGGAAAAATAAAGTCAATGTGATATTATTTATTTTTAACCAAAGCCTGAACAGTCTCTTGGGAGGGATCCACCCATTTCCAAACTGTTTATGGTTACTTTCTCTTTACTATGGTCCTGAAGCTAAATAGAATCGTAGACTCATAGAATATCCTGGGAGGGAAGGGACTGACAGGGGTCATTGAGTTCAGCTCCTGGCTCTGCACAGGACAACCCAGGAAATCACACAATGAATTTCTGCTGAATTCAGGGGGAAAAAAACAAAACAAAACAAAACAAAACAAAAATCTGGAAAAGGTTAAAAGCTGTAGAATTTGGAAATTTTCTGTGAGCAATGGCAGTGCATTGACGTGAATATAGAAACAACACTCTTTACACCTTGAGTTTTCAGAAATATAATTATTACAGCCTTTGTTTCCTACTGTGATTTTTAATGCTCTCAACAGGCAAACAGACTTTTCTCTAAAGATACTCCATTTAAACTGACTTAAAAAAAAAAAGTATATAAAAAACCTATATATTAACACTTGCCTTAAAATGTGCCCTTATGTGGAGGCAATTTTTAAAAATGTTCAGACCTATGCAAATGCCTCTTAGGGAAACTATTTTCACCTGACAGTAGAGATACACTTCTCATAGTATTGTATCTATAAACAGAAACAACCTTTGCAGCTCCAGAGACAAAGGATGCAGGCAGGGTTGAAAAATAAAGGACTCTCAGGTTGTAGAATAGACATACAATAGACATCTGGGGTTCCTGACATAGGGTATCTTTTGAAATTCACAGTTTTCTCACGTGAGTGAATTTGGCAGCAGAAATACCTAGGAGCCAGCTCTAGGAACCATTTGCGAGGTTCTATTGCTTTTAAAGCTTTTAAAATACCTTTGAACCTTTTTTTTTTTTTGTAACACAAAAAAACCCAAACAAACAAAAACAAACAAACAAACAAACAAAAAACCAAAAAACAAAACAAACCAAACAAACAAACAAAAAAAAAAAAACAAAAAAAAACCAAAAAAGAAAAAAAAAGCAATGTTTCAAATCTCCCTGCTAATGTAAACATCGTTTTTAAACAGAAAAGTATCCGTCTTCACGAACTCTAAAAGCTGTGTTGGACTTGCCTGCATCCAGGAATTCAGCCAGCTAGTTTCTGAAGAACAAGGAAGTAACAAAACTTACTGAGTCTGCAGTCCTTATTTGAGTTCTGAATTCTGACACTTGATAGAGATGACTGTGGAATTCCCACCCAAAATCTCTCCACACCAAGCTCGATGCCATCTGCTCTCATCACTGGCTCAACACTCATGTCAAACTCCTAACGTGGATGTGTGCCCGAGTGACAAGAGCTTTAAGAAGGGAAAAGGGACCAAGGGCACACGTTAGTGAGAGGAGGATGGGAGACTGGAAACTAAGGGTGGGTGGAATTTTCCTAAAGCTTCTCACATTCCTGCCTAACTGAAGCTAGTGGTCTAAACTAAGTTAGGCTCTGAAAGCCTCTCTGGCTACAGTGACCCTGGTGGGTCAGGTAACTCATTCAGTGATAATTTTTTAATCTGTACTGTCTTGTGCCCTTAGACATAAGCAGAACACAGCAGCGCGGGATTCAGAAAAACTGGCACACCAAGTGAGAAAAGCGGTATCTCAAGGGGAATGCCAGAGCTACTGGTGCATTGTGTACTGCTCCCCTGAATGATACACACACTTCCAGCCAGGACAACGCTTTTCTTTCCGGGAGTGATGTGGCTACAACGATAGAATCTACAGAAATATTATCAGACTGGAAGGCATTACTAACCCAATTCCTTTGCCCTCCATCTCTCAACCTGAGAGTATCAGAGTGAAAAACAAAAAAAAACACCTCATCATGAAATATTTCATTTATTGTAAGAGGATTCAGATTCCTAAGTACTAGTGTCAGTTTTGAAAGCAAGATCACCTAATTAGGACAATTTTGCCAGAGACCTAAGGAAAACAGAAACACTCAAAACAATCCCGTTTATAATTTAAATCAGTGCAAGCACTGAATTCTTATGAAACTAATCCAGATTAGCCAGCTCTTGCAGCTCTTGAGAGTCAGTCTTCTAGAAAAGCAATCAGCTACTTCCCAACTCTCTCATTTAACTCATCTTCTGAGGATGAGAAGAAAAGGTGTCATAGCATTCCTGCAGAGTTCTAAGACAAAGGAAACCTAAGAGCAAATAAGTCTCTAATGAGGTGCATGAGGAGAAGATAGCTTCAACAACTTCTTATTCTAACAAAGTTCTTAAATTGAAAGATAAAATAAATAAAATTGATAAGGCTCTCCTGCTTACTAAAAATAAGATATGTACATCTGTACAGGGCCACACAAAGGATCTGCTACAAACCTACCACACATACTACCCTGCCCTGGGTAGTGGCCAAAAGTGGATACTAAAGGAAAAATATAAGAACAGGAGAAACATATACTGGTTCTCCCCCTGAGAAAGCTCCCAACTTCCACAGCTTTGCATTTAAAACAGCCCAAGATTTCTCATCCATTGGTTTGTCACTTTTGGAACCTATATACACTTTATACCTATATACACTAATATACTTTAGCATTTGCAAGGTTCTATTGCAAGGAGCTTTGAAGTTTAAATATGCTCGAGTCCTTTTGTTTGTTTTCAATTTGCTACCTGACAGTTTTAGTTGGTGGATTGTAATTATTGACCAAAATATAAAAAACTACTCCTTTAACACCTTTTTCTTTCTGCTCATGAATTTTCAAATGTTTTTCATCTCCCCCTTCCCATTTCCTCTTTGGGCTGGCAGAAACAAAACTCAGTCTAAATTTGCTATAGATAAATAAAGAATGGAAATCAAACAATCTAATCAAGAGAACAAACAGAATTGTCATTTTGCCAAAAATTCTTACGTGGTTTTAATATGGAATTTTCACTATTTGTGAAAAAGACTGCATGCTGTAATCCTCAAAAAAAAAAACAAAACCCAAACAAACAAGAGAATGACTATATAATCCTGATGACTTTGGTTCTCTATTCCTAAAAATACCCATGAATCTTACAATTATTTTGTTGCATTTTGTAGCCGCATATGTGCAGAGGTATCTTTAAATTTACTGCAAGCATTGGCTACTTTGAACTGCTGTAGGGCAAATTAATAACAGAAAAAAAAATAAAAAGAAAACTGGGATACAAGTTTCATCACAACACTTACTTTCATTGCTTGCTAAAACATTATTCATTCATTGTAATTGCCAGTACTTTCCTTACATAGAAGTATTTCACAAACCCTACTTTCAATACTTTCAAAGTCATGTGCGCCTGAAAAACAAAGCCAGGTAAGACAATGATAGCTCAGTTAACACTACCTTTCAAAAAAAAACCATAATCATATTTACAGAAAGGGTGGAGATGTTTTTATGTGGCCTTCTTGGTTAATTCTAGAGATAATTGTGCAAGACAAAAAGTCTTAACATGCTACTTTCAAAAAATCATGCAGATCATTAAGAGTATTTAATTATCTGAAGACGATTTAAGAAAAACCAGCTTTTCTCATTGGATCTTCCATGTCTTCTTCCTTCATAAACAGGGAAAGAGAAGGGAAGAAAACAGGTCTACATATGATGTGACAATCAGAATCAGCAGATTATTTCTTAGCATAAAATGATACAATGGAGGAAAAAAACCCATCAAATCAATACAGAAGTCCTCCTTCCTGGAAAGACCACAACTTTTGTGGAAGTGCTGAACCACCAGATGTAGGGAGTTTTGACAACACTGGCACATGGAGAGGGTATTAATGATATTAGTTGTAGTGGCTGCTGAAAGCCATTCAGTACTGAGGATACCGCAAATCATGAAGGGAAAATAAAAATCAGTCATTTTCATTCATCCCAAATTTGTGGCTGGATGTTAGAGTTTGCTTCTAAAGAGCTACTGTGTCCAAAAAAGAGTTACCTGCTGGAAGTACTTGTCGCAGTTAATGTATTCCTTATCATGCGAGTCTTGCAGCTTGTTTGTTTTGATGTACTGCCAGAGAGCCTGGATGATGGCCGAGCGCGTCTGCGTGTGGATCCCCAGCAGACGGGCCAGCCGCGGGTCCAGCTTGAACTGGGGAGGCTGGAACAGAAAGCCAAGGAAGTGGCAGTACAGAGGAAAGCAGACAGAAACGCAAGGATGAAGTTTCAGTTTTAAGTCTCGGGGGACTCTGCTCCTCAGGAGATGTATCCAATTCTGTGGCAGAGATTGCAAAAATACAAGAATTGTATTTTTGTGTCCCACAATTCGTGCTCTGGAAGAAGGACCTTGTACCTGTGCTGTGCACACAGACTACCTGTAGCACATGCTTCAAATAATAAAAATTTGCACAAAGACTCAGGAAGAATTTTCCCTTTCAACACTGATGCAAAATTTGACTTTTGGGAATGAGAGAAGAAAAAGAACAGCCCTTCCTCTCAACTACTGGAAGTTAACCACAGAGAGAGAGAAGGAAGGCAGGATGACACTTCCACAGCTGCTAATAACTGCTGTCTCATGTCAACACACTGTCTTGGAACTCCATTCAAGCATGAACATTCTGGTGCACATAAAAGAATTTACCCAACCACAACCAGCCAATGGTTTCTTTTCCTGATCTCAGTGATACAATTCAACTTCCCTGTTCTCCATCTCTTGTAACACAAACTCCTTGGATAATTTGGAATTGCATGCTTCTTCAAGTGTGTACTCATACTCAGGTTTAGTATTCAAGACATTATTAAGCAAGGATTACTCTGATGGGTGGTGGGTCACCCAAAGCTCGCTGTATAACAAATCAGGACCTAAGAACAAAAGGACATCTATTTTAAAGCATAAATTTATAATAATGGCAAGCATAACAAACATCATTATATTGTCTTAATAGCAAAAATTCTCACTGCCTGTATCAGTATTTCAGTTAGCCAATACGCTCCCTAAAATTAATAAAATTTTCTCTCTGTTAACATAAAATGGAGTGTCTATATCCTGAATAGATGCTATTTGCCTGGAGGCAAAAGAAGGTGGCAGAGAACAAGTTCTTAAAGTTACACCATCAAAATGCATCTGAGTCTGAACTGTCACTGAAAAGAGGGATCCCATCTACTCGCAGCAGTGGAGTTCAACAGTTAACAGCTTCCTTAAAGCAGCAACATTTCTTCCGGGGACGGTTTCAGTCAGACTAGTGAGCTCCACAACTGCAGTATCCATCGTTTGTGCCAAGGTAAGGCTGCCACAACTACGCAGCTACTTCAGGCATCACTAGCAAAAGCTTCTCCTCTGAATTTTTTTTAAAGAGCCACACGCATAACTTGCGTACAACTTATCTGACTATTCTCTAAGAAGCTAGAGGAGAAAATGCATATTTTTTCTGCAGATGGGCAATAAAAATACTAATTAACATAATGCCAAGACCAATATTTTGCTAGACTATATTAGAAATTCACTTGATTTTTCCCCTTTAAATTTTAAATAATCAGTCCATTTAGTATCATTCTAACTTCAGTGGACCATGTGACACTCAAGTACAAGTATATTGGGTTTTGAGGTGTGCGACAAGATGAATTTGCTCTGTTGCACTAGGTCCCAGTGGCTGTATGTTCCAGGCTAAAAGCAGTGCACTGACCTGATAGTCCAACATGAGGAGTAATGTGCATCGCACGCTGACATCCCCAGGTCTCTTCACCTGGAAGCCATCCGTTTCCTGGGTCGTGGGAGTTCTGTGCCACTAACAAAGGCAAAACCAAAATTGTTGGTCTTTTTTTCACTGATGTCCATGGAGGTGCATCTTGAGCAGAATACCATACCAGAATCAGACAAGTGCAAGCTTTCTGAAGATCTGGAAATCTAAAAAAAAGAAACCCGACAACAACAAAACCAAACCACACCGCCCCCCCTCCCCCTGCTCCCAGTCATTTCAATTCAGCTTTAGTGCAGAATCTGCTCTGCTGTTAACATACTTTACTTGTTAGGAGAAATGTGCACAATATTTTTCATCTTTTCATACATTCTGTTCTAAGATGTGCACTGCAGCACTAAATCATCTATATTTTTAGAGGAGATTCCTTTAGCAAACATTCTTAAGGATAATGAAATTTTGAAAACTTTGAAAATACTTTAAATGAGATAATGAATGCAAAGTCCCTTTAACAAGGGAGGCAACAGGCGCCAAGTGTTTTATCTGTGCCAGTAACTGGTTTGTATGCAAAGGGTGCACAGCCTTCTCACCTCCACAAGATGATTGTCAGGTCCATAAAGATCTTTGTCCAGTTCAATAACCAAACTCTTAAAAAAAGATGAAAACTTCCGTTTCTGTTTGCTGAGCTGTACAAGCAGAAGAACCAGACATGTATAAGGCTGCATTTATTAGCTTGTGTCCTAGACTTCTCAGTCTGTCTTGAACATTAAATCCCATGTAAACCACAAGTGTGATCAATCTAATTGAGTTCTCCCTCTGACAAAAACAGGATAAGATGCAAAAATCTCTACAGTAGTGGAAGAGTGCACATTTTAGGGAAGATTTCCTTGACTCTTAATGTTATTGAAAAGGACTGGCCTGTAAGGTGAACATGGCATCCATGAGACAGGTCAAGAGAATGGCCATGAAAATTATCTCAGGACTGGAGCACCTCACCTGTGAGGACAGGTTGAGAGAGGTGGGGTTGTTCAGCCCAGAGAAGCATGGGTTGCAGGGAGTATTTAAAGGGGGCTTGTAAGAAAGATCAAGGGAGACTTTTTTACCAAGGTCTGTAGTGACAGGGTGAGGGGAAATGGTTTTAATGAAAGATTGTAGGTTTGCACTGGTCTTAGGAAGGACATTTTTTACTTAGAGGGTGGTGAGGCACAGGTTGCCCACAGAAGCTGTGGCTGCCCTATCCCTGGAAGTGTTCCAGGCCAGACTGGATGGGGCTTTGAGCAACACGGGCTAGTGGAAGGGTGTCCCTGTATAAGGCAGTGGGATGGAATGAGATGGTATTAAAGATCCCTTCCAACCCAAACCATTCTATGATCCTAAGTCCTCTGTATACCTTTCTTTTTAACAGCCTGGGGTTTTTTTGATGAATGCTAATTTCTTGGTCTGATTTATCAGATTACAGGAAATTTTGCAGACTGGTTATACACTAATCAAATCTATTTCCTTTTACGTTTTTTATTTTCATTTAATTATCAGTATTTGTTGTTTACTGCACAGCTCACACTGTCTATATTAAAAACTAGAAGGTGTGTGATTACCTGACTCTCCACAGAATACAGGCCACAGGATTCCAATTTATTTCTTTATATTTAATGGAGATAATATTTTATTAAAAAATGCTGGTAATTGAAAAGCTGTATTGTTCCAATAAAGAATCTCTTTCTTTATTGAAATTTATGCCCTCATTTCTTAACTGAATTTGTCTAATGTCAATTCCCAGATGCTGCACTTTAAAACCACTTCCTCCTCCAGCAAGACTCTGATTCACGTACGGTTACCTCCAGACAGACTGAAAGCCTTGCCCTCTCCATGCATGCATGTTCTCTACCTGTTTAGCCTATAAATACTTACTTGTGAAGTGTATTCAAATAGATGACGCCTTTATTAGGAAAGTCCAGCCTTCCCCATGGACAGCTAAATCCACCGCTGAGGCTTCTGAGGACTTCATAATGGTAAAATGTTTCTCCCATCCTTGCTCTAACCATTCATACATTGTGTTGTACCCCCTAGGAATATGAAGTAGTGCCTTTTCCTTGTTATCCTGCTCTTCACAAGAGGCAATGCCCACTGTAGGCCAGAATTACCACACCTGTTGTAATCTGAACCTTGCCATCTCTTTAAAAGGGATTAATCTCAGCCCTCTTCTCTCCACTTCCTCCTACCTGTCCTGTCCTTATGTCTGCCTCGTTTTCTGCTGCACTCTCCAACATTCCCACTAGGGCCTTTTCCCTCACTTGGGTTGGGCACAGTGCCTTCCCAGCAGCAACAAGTCAACAGTGCCATTCAGACATGTTTTGTCTCAGCTGATGTCCCCAGTAAAACCTACCACCCCAAAGGACAATCTTTAGATGCTGCCAGCCCCAATGAAGCAGAGATAAGTCATACATCATCCAGGAGCTTCCCCTCCACGCGCAGCTCCCACGAAGCAATGCTGCCATCAGAGTCATCAGCGTCTGATTTTGCAGGATTAAATGTGTTGGAGATGTAAAGTCTCAGTTTCCGCTTTTGCTGTTATGCACAAAGACAAGGGGAAAGTATATATCCAGTTTAAGTTCAGGATCTGAGGAAGCTGCAGAAAAGGTGATAATTACACATTTAATAGGGAATCTCCATGTTTTGTACTGCTGCACCGGTTGTATTAGAATTTAAGATTCTGTTACATGTACGAAAATGCACTGAAGAGCTGAATCTGAAAATTCCTTTCAAAAACTCCTGGATATACAAACATGCTGAAATTCACTGTAAATGGAGGAAGACAGGAGATTGCCATGCCTAAGAATCCCATACATCTGGATTAGGTATCTGAGAAATCATTGTGAATAAAGCATGATATTATGTCCTTTCTGGCTTCAACCTAGATTGCTAAATTCAGTTGCAGCTCTATTGCAACACAAATGTCCTTCTTAGTTGCATCAGTTCAGATTTGTAAATGGCAGTCACAAATACAGCTCATGCTGCAAACTACCTGCCGGGCACATCTCTGCCCATCTGCATTCTACCATCATGCAGCATCCAGTAACAATCCTCCTGCAGACACACCTGAACACACCGACACACACACACCGGCTGCCTTACCCTCCTCTTCACCCCACCTGCCTTCACCCTGAGCAAACATGCTGCAGCTCCAGCTTGCTGGGAGACCTGAGTGAAGGAAGGCACCCTGCTTCATCCCTAACCCAGATACTCAAGTCTATCAGAGATACATTCATGCTAATACATTGTCATTTTTACAGACCACCTGAAGTTTCCCAGCCACTATAATGGCTTATGGCTGTATTATTTCTCAGTGCCGTTCCTTCCATGCATCATGTGGAAAACCCAGCTATTAAGTCTGATGCAGGGATTCCAGAAAAGATTGTTACCAAAAATTACTTTGGGACTCTAATCTCCAATACCTATGTAGAACACAATGTCAAAAAGGCTACAGTTGTCAAGTTAATGCCAACAAAACAATGTAAGAAAGGAGCAATCTTATAAAGCTTATACATACATAGGAGAGAACGAGTAACATACAGCAGATTATACAGCATAATCTTGCATAGAGGAATGGGGAAGGCAGAGATGTATGGCTGAAGAGGAACAGGAAAATTACTGCATTTTGCCAAATCTGGAGAAGACAGTGACAGAGAAGTTTGATAGAAATGGAGTGTCAACAGTATGCTCTGACAGGGAACAGGATTTTCCAAAGTGCCATCAGTGCAGAAAATGATAGGTTTACACAGGTAAGAACATGCAGATTAACAGAAAAACCATTCTTGTGAATCCATGTTTTCTCCATCCTTTCCCACAGGATTTCTGTTGCCAAAGTGCTATTTCATAATATAATTATTTTATGGACCCCAAAACTCTATTATAGTGTGGTGGATTTGTGAAGGACTTCACATTTCTAAACTCAAAACTCTTCAAATCACCCTGGATATTGTATGCACCATTCCTAAATTTTATCCCCACCTGGATTACTTGCAGAACTGTACCTACATACACAAGCAGGCTTTTACTTACAGACATCTAGTGTTGCCAGCACCACTGGCTCCTTGTAAGAGCTACCTGGGAACGATTCTGCTCCCAGACATCTTGGGAGGCTGTCTCCTCTTCCAGGAACTAGACAATGGCTCTTGAACTTGCCCTACATACCGTTAGTACCAACAGTGGTAATGCCTACTTTGTGCAGTGAAATTTAAAGAAAATAAATTTAGAAATCCCTAGCAAAATTTCAGAACTGTGGCTCTACAGCCAGGAACAGTTACTTTGGACCCTTAAGCTCCTTCTCTCCTACTGTGACTATTCTCCTGGCAGCTGATTCACACTACCATCGAGCCTGCAAAGCAAGACCCTTAGCAGAGACCCAAGAGTACAGTATGAATCCTACGTGAAGGGATCGATCCAGCAACAACTCCAGCATGCACATCTATACTGCTATCATAGGGATGTCCAGTCTTGGAAGACACCAGTTCAGAGATGAGATACAGTCAAAACTGAGCTCAAGAAAGAAAGATACCAACATGGTGCTTGGTGGGGTTTTAGAGTACAGGCCATAAAGCCTCTTCAGCTGCTGATACACACTAAAAACCACTGCATTTGGTTCACTCTCAGTATCCCTGTGTTCCACAACAATGTCAAGTTAATATCCAGAAGGCTCTCAGAATGACATATCCTTCCGTCTCCAGTTGAGCAACTCCATCTCCTCCAGGCAGGAAATGATAAAATTTATGAGCAACTTGATTGGTTTGCAGCTTAAATAAAGCAGTGGCAAGAAGCTACTGCCCTTCAATAAGTTCTGCAGATTTCTTAGCCTGGTGCTTTATCACACAGACCTAAAATCTGCTCTCCTCTCTGTATGGTGGATTCTCAGAGAACAGAAGAGTAAGCAACCAAAGGATTCTCAGTAGCTGGGAGCAAAAACTAAAGAGAAGACTTACAGCTGTAGGGCAAAAAGAAAGCATCACATTTCATCTCTTCAGACACACCAGAACTTTACCACCCAAAAAGGCAAAGCTAAGCACGGGGAACTTCACAGAGATTTGATCAACATTGTGAATCAAATAATCTCTTGTCCAAAAATCAGTAAATGCTTAATCCCTTTGCTCTCTTATAGTAAGACACTGATCTTTGACTCAACTTCAGCAAAAGGAACTTTAAATAGCAGTCACATTAAAATGAAAAGTCTTCCCCTAAACCCCTTGTATTTCACGTACAATTTCTCCTTGAGAAAACGAAAAGGAATAAAGTAATCATATGTAACAGATGAGCGGTCATGTCAGCAATGAACTCCTGCAAAGGTCTCAGCACAGCTGCTGGGTGAGCTCACATGAAATCACACAGATCTGAACAGGAGGCTGACAGGAAGGGTGGGGCAGCACACCTACAGCTTACTCTTTCTTCAAGTTCTCTGATGTCATCTTCACACAAATCAATACAGCTTTAAGTTCAAGTAAATGGGTGAAATGCTGGAACTCTGTCAAATCCTTCAGAAAACCTTCCCTGGTTTACAGCGTTACTTTTTTTTTTCAGTTTCCATTAGTATTGAATCCCTAACAAGTCGAATCAGAAAGTTAAGTATCTGATGATCCCATGATCTGTGTGCTATCCCCCAGACAAATCTCCATCAACTGCTCAAGTTAGTTTCCTTCAATGAACTCTCAGGCTGGACCCAAAACCTCCCGGACACTTCCAGGGAAGTTGTGCTTGGGATTTTAAACAAATGAACAAAGTTATTAGCAGATAGTCTACTGCTAACTGACTCAAGAAAATCTGCCAATCTTGTAAGTAGTATTGTGTTAAGAGCTTTCTAAGTATATCTTAAGGGTGAATTTCTATGAACCTCAACATAGCATAAAAACCTCAAGCAGAAAGCACAGAAAAGATTAAAATCCGTGTTTCCACTTTTGCATATACAGTAACTGTTTCCTGATCTCACAGAAAAAAAAACAAAAAACAAAACCCCAAACAAACAAAAAAACCCCCAAAAAACCCCAAACAAACAAACAAACAAAAAAACCCAAAAAAAATAACGCACAAAAAAAAAAAAAAAAAAAAAAAAAACTCAGAAAGCAAAATGAGCAGTGGTAGCATGGAAACTAAAAATCAGGAGACAGAAAAAACAATGACCACTGTCTGAGCATTATAAAATACCCAAATTAAATTAAGAATATCCATATTGGAGCTGGAATATAGAGGCATCTCGCTCAGAGCGTCAACAAGATACGTCAAAATCTGTAGAGGAAACAAAATTAGTTAGTCAACTCTTGAACAAAAAATGGACATGAACTTAAAAATGGCCAACCCAAAGCAGAAAAATCAGTGCCTTAGTAGACTACACAAGTATCATGAATAATAAAAAGGAATGAGACAATACTTACTGAGTTCAAAATTTCACCAACACATGAAAAACACTTGCAGACAGTTCTATAAAAGCGTAAACAACAACAAAACTCAAAAAAAGGTGAAGCAAATACTACAGAGGAATAAAACAGAATTTTGTATGCACAATAGTCTACAAAATCAGCTGTAGCAGCTTATTTCATAGTTGTACATTGTACTTCCTCAGGAGAGAATGAGGAGTTGTATAGTGACAGGTAATAAGAAGAAGACAGGCGCACTAAAAAAATCATTTTTCCACAGTGATTGGGAGGCATGAATTTTTTACCTGAGAAAAGAGAACATTAAACAACCTGAAAGACATATCTAAAACACTGACTGATTAAATGAGGTAAGGTGTTTGCACTTCCCTTATCTCATAATGCAAAAAGCAGAACACATAGAATTATGCCACAAGACAAGTGTTTCAGAAAAAAAACCAAATTGCTTCTGGCAACAATCCAATATCAATTCCTCAGTCATCTTAAAACCTGAAAGTGGGGGAAAAAATCTCAATTCACAAAATTAGGGAGAGGAACACTATGATGGTGTTCTGATGCTACTACTTGTTTTTCACCTAAAAATGGAGAACCTGGAAGCAGATCATTTAGTTTGGAAACTGCAACTATACAAATATCTGGTAAACTGAATGTCTCACATCAGTTCATTGCAAAAGAATGACAGTCCCTGGATGACAGTCTCTGGTTTGGGTGAGATGAAAGTACTGTCTGTGGTGCCAGGACTTAGAGTAGGAGCCCTGCTTGTGACATGGTCACATCCCACTTTCAGTCAGAAGACTCCGATTCAGGCTTTGGGATGAAAATCATCTCAGTCTTATGTTATGGCGACAACTGTCTATCTCAGGGTTACACAATGGAGAGAAACAAGCATTTTTAGAGTGTTATTTATCTGTATTATTTTATAGATAATAATACCACTTCTGTATGAGAAGAACTGTGCCCTGACCACCACTGCCTACACCAGCTTAATCTCTCAACCATGAAGGGAGCTGAGTGACTAGCTCACATGTAAATTAATGAAATGGCTATGTCTATACTTAGTTAAATAAATCCCACTCCCAAAGACCACCATGGTCTTAGAGCTGCATAGATTTTCAGTAATTCATTTTTTAATGACAGCTACTGGTCTGTTGAGCGTATGGTTTCTGTTTCCTTCAGGCCATGGAGTTTGCTATATCTGTCAAACAGCTCTGTCTGCCTGACTACCTCCTAAAAGTTTTTTCTGGAATTCTGGCCGTGTGGGTCTTCCATGAAGTCAGTACAAGGACACTTGCTAATGCTGCTCTGCAGACAAGGAATTCTGAGACTCTCATGACAGATGCAATCCAAGAATGCAGGACTGGCTGAAGAAGACGAGAGTACACAGCAGTGTCCAACCAGCAGAAAACTGCCAAGGCAAGATCTAAACTGGAAAAGCTGGCAGCTGAAGAGGGCTGCTGACAGTAGTCAAAGGAGCTGACAGGTGGGGAAGGCCATTTTCCCCTTCAACAGCTGCCCAAACCCCAGGTCTCCTCACTTCTTGAGCCATCCCACAGCTGTCATCTGGTTCAAGAGTGCAACTGTTCTTAGGAGATCCAAGTAGGATCAACAAGCCAAACATATTTTATGCACTGTCTTCACGAAAAAAAAAATGCTTTAACCAATTATCCCTAAAATTTCCCCAGAATAGTTAGTCTTCAGACAGAAAAAAACCCAGCCTGAGCAGCACTAGACCATAAATCTGTGGTTCCCTACAATTGTTTCTAGCTACAGCTCAATCACCGTGACAAACACTGTAACTGCAACTACAGCTGATAACTCTGAGAAATCCTGCATATCGCCTAATTTCACATACTTTAGACAAGTTAATATTTCTCCTAGGATTACAACTCCAGTTTGAGAATCACTGTTTAAGGCAAGTGTTTCAAAATTACAAGAGCTTTGATAAGAGATGGAAATGCAGAGATAACTTCTATTGCTGTTACCAGTTCTGCAACTATAATAAAATGGAAATACTTAACATTAAGAAAAACCCAAGTTTATCTAGGTTTAGCCCTATTTTGACAGGTCTGATACCTATATGCTAGGACTACCTATACACGAATTTGGAAAACATCTGTTTGATCATTCTCTAGATGTTAACTGAGTAAATGATATTTAAAACATGTTTGCTAAGCCCTAGATGGAAACAGAATTTTCTGTCTACAGTTTCTGTAGAGTGTTGTGCCTCCTACACTCTTCCCTACCCCAGACACTGAATACCTCAACAGCACAGCTTACAGCTAGGACCTTGTGCGCTTGTTAATTCCCTCATCAAAGAGTTTGCCACAGAATAAATAACTTCCTGCTGATTTATGAATTCAAGTCAAAGTTTTCAATCACCTATAAATGCGGCCAGATTCCTAACTAGTTTAAAAGAATGGTGTTCAACCCATATCAGGAAGGTAAGACAAATGATTTCTTCTGAGAGTACTATCTATTATGTGCAGCACTTTTTAAGAATGAACTCATGATTTAGACCATCCAGGATTCAGTTTCCTTTCTGTCTAGGAGGTGTTAATGGAACTTAATTTTTTTTTTTTTTTTCTGTTTCACATATATCAACTGAAAAAACACCAAGAGGTAAAAGCCTTCTACATTTTATCAGGTACCTGCACAGTGACAAAGACAACAGAATAGTGAACTTTGTTGGGCTGACCCCCATCACCGTGGTACAGACAAGAATGATAGCTTTATGTCACGGCAGACATATAGCTACAAAACCCTTCAGTCAATGGGAATTATTTGAGGAATAGAGTATGAGCTACCCAATACAGTCACAAGAACTTAAATGAGATATGAAAAGAAATTCTTCACAATGAGAGTGGGCAAAAAATGTAACAGACTGCCTGACAAGGGTGTGAAAACTCCATCATTACAGATTTTCAACACTCAACAAGGCCTTGACAACCCTGTTTTTAACAGAAGGTTGAACTAGATAACTTCCAGTTTCCTCCTATCTAAACTATTCCATGAGTCCAATGAACAGACTCAGAAACAGACCTTTTCAGTGGGATATTAGGAAGAGCAAAGAGCAGGACTTTATCTAATAGAAACTGGAGAAAATGTCATCCATTATTTTCTTACACAAATAATAACTTCTGTAAGTAATTCTTCCCATTGTGTGTTCTGTTAAGTTCCACTTTTGACCAAATTTGAATTGGAAATGTAATACATACCTTCAGCACACCCCTCTAATCTCTTATTTTCTCATTTGTTATCATTTTAATACAAAGTTCCCAAACCAGTGTTTATCTATCCTTTATTTATCCCTAGGCTATTATTCCCCTTATTAAAGACTTTCAGAAGCTAGAGCTGGTAGAGTGGTAGAATTTTCTCTACCACTTTTCTATGCATGCTGATTCCCAGCTGTTCGCTCTTAGGAGCTCTGCCTAACCCATTCCAAAGCATTTCTGCTAATGGGACTTTTACTTGAAAGGTACTTCCACCATTTACTACAAGAATTACTTTCCTCCTCTGCCACAATCTACACTTTTTTCACAACGTACCTTCATTGGCCTCTTCAGCGCTTCCTGAATATCCACGCGCTTCCGCATAATGGTCTGGTCTAGTTTGCGCTCAAAGGCCAAGAGATCCATGTAGGCCTGGGACTCAGGAACCAGCTCCCGGATCTGAGAAGGAAGCAAGGAATATCCAAACATTGGAAGCACGAATCTGCCATGTTCCAGAACAGCAACACTGACACATTCCCGGCCCTTGGACAGGCGTGCCCAGAGGAGTTCTCCCCCCGACAGCAGCTCCCAGACAGTGTGGCAGGTCTCAGCGGCATGGCACAAGCACAGACTGAAGAGCAGGAGCACAGAACTGAGGCTAATGCATTCTGTAAGACCCTGCCTGAATCCACAAAGCCTGAATCATGGCTGTTTTCTTCGAGTGAGGCTTAGCTACCAGCAGCCAGGAGACGACCCTCAGCAATCCAAAGTACAGTGAATTTGTCCTGTTCAAAACTAGAAAAGTGCTGCCACATAGGATGCCTGCCTTTGTCAGCACATCTTCCTGGCTGAGGTGAAATTAACCTTCATGTCAAAGTTTCAACATGAGCAGCTATCAGGTGTCAACTTATGACACTGCCAACTTTTATTGGTATTTTGATACATTAGTTCTATCGACAAACCCCCTTTTTATTTTCTCTTTTACAAGGAAGTTAGCAGAGGAGGGGATATGAAGTAGGTTGGAAGTAAGACCTAATGAACTGAGCTTAGAAATGGGTAAGTATACCCTTAAATGAAAATGTTGGTTTTTAATTTGGAATAACTCATGCAGGAAAACCATAAAAAGATACTGTAAGTAATTAAAATAGATCTATTAGACTACCTTTTCAATTTCTACAAAATTCACTCTAGCTTTCACTTATTAACTAAAATATTTACCTTATAATATTCCCACAGGAATTAATAGTGAGTTGGTATTCATGTTTTGCTTTAGAATCAGAATTAGTTACAGTTAAAATTACAGTTTATATCTGGTGTAAGGCACAAACACCTATGTGAGAGACACCAGGCATGCACCTGTTCCCTGTGTTCTGCAAGGACATGAAACTATAGCACGAGGTCACGCCAATAGCTGGCTCTCCTAGTATTGTGTCTCTGACAAGGTTGCAAAGTTGCTGCCTTTTAGTATCCGCAACAGCCCAAGCAGAGTGTTCCAGAACCTCACTAGGCAATGTGGGAGGAAGAACCTCCTTTTGCTCATTTGGAACCTGCCACGAGTGAGTTTCATTTGATGCTATTTCCCTGCACTGCTGGAGCAGCAGTGGGAAGGCATTGCCTAGGCACCTTTGCTATATGTTTTACAGGTTCTTGTCATACCTTTTTTAATAATTTTCTTTTCCAGCCTGAAGATGAACAATTTCTCCCTGCTGTATTTAGATAGACTAAGGTTACCAAATAAATGTCTCTTTCAACCAACTCTTTTTGTTTTGAGATGGTAGAATACCTGCTCTACTTACAGCAAGACTGATACTTTGGAAAAGCAGAAGCCACAGAGCAAAAATTCTGTTCAGCTTTAGCCAAACCATCATATTTTTAACTGCTTATATGCTTTCTCAAAATGTTAGTATCAGCAGCATAATAAAAGAAACATGAGCATGAAGAGCAAGCATTACCCTGGAAACATCAAGGAATTGACCGACAGCTTGCAGAGTAAGGGCAGCAAGGCAGTGAGTGCAAATATTTGGACACAACAAAACACCCCAATGTTTTTTTCCTGTTCTGCACAGATGAAAAGATTCCTCAGTTCCTTGCCTGAAGAAATTAATGATGGTGTGCTAGTCAATTAAAAATTCTGGACCGAGAAAGTAGTTTCTGACCTTTAATGCCAAGTTCCATCAGAGTCAGTTTGTGAACCCCCCCCGGGCACATGGTGAAGCAAGGCAAAGCATACAGAGTCCTTAGGATCCAGCCTATACAACGCAGGTGATACAATCTTTCTGGCTGGTTCAAGACCTGGGTACTAGACCCAGGATCTAATAAAATTTCTAGGAAGTTCGTAGAAACAGCAGAAACCTTCAATAACTATTTTTATTCCACACTTTTACATCTTTTATCATATGAAAGTGAAAGGGTTATTTCCTATTCCATTCCTATAACCAAACTGGATGTTAAATATTATAAGATGCTAAAAAGCACAAACACTTTAAAATCAGCCAAAGACAAAACTGCATCTAATTCCTGGAACTGCAAATGGCCGCAGGTTGGGAGAGCATTGGAGAGAAGAATTGTACTTGCTGTGTTTGTATTCTTCTCTAGGGATGTGTTATGGTCACAGCAAAGATGGGATTTTGGGTAAGATCAAAGGCTCACTCAGGCCAGTTTTGGCAGCTCTCAGTCTTTTGCTTTCTCACCCTACTACTGGAATAATCTTTTGGAGGCATGATAGTGCCTATGTGATAAGGATCTGTGCAGCCTGCCTAGTTCCATCTCTTGCATGGCTTGCCCTAACGGAAAAGTTCATAGCTCCGGGCAGGTCTACACTCTTCTACTGAAGTTCTACCTATAGATACAAAAAGAGTGTTTCAATACTTAAATTCTCCATTCTGGCCTTTATCTAGAAAGGCCAGAATGAAGAAGTTTCTTGAAGAAACTCCAGAAAGCACCTAGCAGAACCAGCATCTCGTCAGCCAAGGTTTTGAACATATGTAGCTATAGTTTATCTTAGAATTCCATGGATAACTGGAAGAGATTACTATTAACATTAGTAAGACAGAGTCTTTCTTGAGGCTGGAGTTATCTTTCTATTATGAAAATCCAAACATTTCAAACTTTTAAATATTAGTAAAAAGCAATTGTTACTAAATTATGCATTTTTATCCTTGATTTCCACAAGATTTTTTATGAGTGGTGACAAAAAAAATAGTCAACTTGCAAGTGGGGGCAGTGAGGACAGTGTGGAAGGAATGCCATGATGGGAGATAGTGTGGGGGCCCCACTACACCTGCCTGTAAACAGATGTGCAAGGCTTGTGAGACAGAATCAGAGACCAAGGAACAGCTGCAACACTACAAATTCTGGGATACAAAAAACATCTTTGGATAGCTTCTATGGCTGTCACAGCACGACAGCTTGGAAGGCAACGACAGTAGTCAGCAGGCTGGGGAAAGCAATGAGGAAGCCTTCTGCAAGAAGGTGAGCAGCAGAAGGAAAGCTAGAGAAAAACCCAGGTCCGTGTCTGGTTCTGCCGCTCATGTCGAAAGCCACAGAGAAGGCTCCACATTGTCTTTGGCACCATTGCTCCTGGCTGAGTCCTGTCCTCAGGCCTCTCAGAGTCCCGAGCCCAAGTCAGGCAGGGCAGCAGGGCTGTGCAGAGGGACCCTGACAGGCTGCAGAAACGGGACGGCACTTCAGCACGGTAAAGTTCAGCACAGGAAAAGCTCTGCTCCTGGCAGAGAATCACACCGTGCAGGGGGACAGGTGGGCATCAGTGGGGTAGAAAACTGGTTGGCAGGAGAGGGCTTGGGCACCCTGAGGGACAGACAACAGTGCAGAAGGAGTCTGAGGGGTAAGGCAGCCATAGCAAAGGTCAGCTGCAAAAGGGGCTCTATTAGCACAGGTTTTGCCATCAAGCCCAGGAAAGAGGCCCTTGCTTGCTACTCCACGCTGGTGAAACTGGATCTGGACTGGTGGGCACAGGACCACAGAGATGTGACACCCTGGAGCGAGGCCCGGAGAGGCTCAGTAGGATGCTGGGGGCTGGAGCACAGACCTGCCAGGAGAAGCTGCAAGAGCTTCTCCAGCCTGGAGAAGAAAAGGGAAAAGGAGATCACCTGGGAGAGGGTGACGGCCACGTGGACTGGTGAAGCACAGACAGGGCCAGCCTCCCCTTGGAGGTGCATGAGATTAGGGTGAGAGGCAACAGAAACTCACTGCAGCATGGGCAATTCATTCCCTATAAGAACTAGTTTGTAAAAAAAACCTCTAACAAAACAAATAAAACGCATCATGGTATCAAAACCTTGAAACAGGCTGCCAAGAAATGCTCTGGAGTGTCCATCCTTGGCTGGAGGTATTCAGAACCTGTCTGGACAAGGTCCTGAGCAAGCTGATGTAATTTGAACCTGTTTTATACAACAGCTGGCCTGCAAAACTTTCACAGGTCCTATTGCTGTGCACCTCCAATATCCCAGAAAAAACCCAATAAATAAAATTAGATCTATTTCAGGCAGGAACAATTGGAGCTGCATTCAACACTGTCTAAGCAGGACAAACAAAAGAGTTTCAGCAATCTTAATTAAGAAAAAAAAGAAGTCACTAATAAATAGAGATTTGGCAGCTTCTTGAGAATTAGACTACCCTAGAATTTCTGTCTTTGAGACAGGTAACAAAATCCAAGACCTCTTACTCCCCCAAGTCCGACAAGCTCAGTTTGATCCTTAGCCTTTTTTACTACCTATGGCAGATGGACATAACCCACACATTTCACAGGTATTGTTGAGAACCAGATTTTTTATCTTAAGTGGCAATGACTGAAGTCTGACTTGGCAGCTACTGGACAGTTTCCCTGCTAAGAAATTTTAGCCTATAGCTTGACAAAAGTGTCTCTAACACTGAGGCTTCTATGGTCAAAGAAAGACAGCCAAGGGCTGACACTCCTTATAAATCATAACTGTGCCACCCTATGGCCTCTAAGAGAGAGTGGTTTGAGGAGGATTTCTGACTGGCTACCATGGGGCCAGTAACAGTCCAGTAAAATGGCAGAAGCAATCCATGTTCTTGGTCCTCCTCTCTTGGGACTGGGCAAGCCATTGCTGTTGCTAGGTTCCCCTCAGAGCCATCCGTCAGCCTGAACAAGGCCAGTTGTCTCAGTCTTTCCTCATGTGCTGATCCAGTCATTCAATCAACCTGACAATCATCCACTGTCCTCAGTCCAGTTTGCCAATGTTTTTCTTGAATTCAGGATCCTAAAACTAGACACAGTACTCTAGCACTGAGCTAACAAATACAGAGCAAAGAGGGGTAATCGAGTCCCTCAATCTCTTGGCTGTGCTCCCGGCCACAGAGCTCTCGACCCTGATAGTCATCTTTGCTGACAAGGCATACCTCCTTGCTTGCACTCAGCTCACTGTCCACCAGTGCCTCCAGGGCCTTTCCAGCAGTGCTGCTTCTCAGCCAGGTAGCACTCCTCTTTCTCAAGGAAGAACATTTGACCTAGTTGACTTTCATAAAGTTCTTGTTGGTTCATTCCTCCAGCATGTCCACAAGCATATAAACTGGTTTCCCCACCCAGTGATTGGTGTCATCTGTAGATTTTATAAGCAAGCACTGCACTGCCTCCTCCAGTGGCAAAGATGCTGGACTGAACAGCTGCTATGACACATATGACACATCCCTGCAGCACTGTGATGTCAGTACCTTCATGGCCAAGAGCAACCATTAGCCACCTGCTCAGCCTCATCATCCACCCACATGGCTGTCAGCCCGTTTAGACCAAAATGTCCCAACCTGAATACAAGACTATTATGTATGAGAGAGCAGCCTAGAAAGGACATTGGCCAGCTCTCTCAGCTCCCTCAGATGCATATCTGTTGGATATCATGGAGCTGTACAGGTCAAGTTTCCTCAACTAATCCCTGGCCCTATCCCTGTCCACTGTCGCCTGTTCCTCTTGGATGTATTCACTGATCACAGGGCATGGAGGCATCATTAGTGCAGACTGAACAAAGAAGGCTTTGAGTGCTTCAGACTTATTGTCTCTGTGATCACTGGATCACCCAGCCCACTCAGCATGGAGTACACATTTTCCTTGGTCAGCCTTTGTTACTATTGCAATAGTAGAAGCTTTTCTTGTCCTTGATGTCCCTTGAAGACCTCAACTACAGCTGAGCTTTGACTTTGCTGATACCATTCCCTGCATGCCCAGGCAATGCTTCTAAACTCCTCCTTTGTAGCCTGTCCCTGCTTCACTTCTTGTGCATTGCCTTTTGATGTTGGGACCACCACTGTGATTACCCTATTCTTGGCTCTTCATAAATCTGCTCATTTTCCTGCATTTAAAACAGGCTGCTCTTAAAGGTCCTTAAAGACCTCCCAGCTTCCTTGAGCCACTTTGCCCTTCAGAGCTGTTTCTCAAGGAATCACACCTACCAGTTCCCTGAATAAGCCAAACTCTGCTTGTCTAAAGTCCAGGGTTTGTACCTGACTACCCTCCTTCCTCATCCCCGGCAAGATCTTTAATTTCTTTATTTCACAGTTGCTATATCCAAGGCTACCACTGATTATCACACCCCTAATCTCTTCTTTCTTACATGAAAGAATGGCAAATCCAGGTGTTCCTCACCTCTGGTTGGCTCAGATGGAGAAAGAGGTGTACAACAGCCATGCAGTGACCAAACCACAGCAGGACAGCTATTATGGCATGGGATCTGTGCAGAGAATTCCACATGGTAGTCAGTGAACAACAGCAGCAAAAACTGACTAAACATTAGTGTAAAGGAAAATGGAGTAGAGAAGATGAAAAGGAAAGGACGAAAAGTCCTCAGGAATTCAGGACTGAGTGAGAACAACAGCAGCCAATACTAAGAGACAAGCATGCCAGTGAAGGAGGGGCAGTTTGCTGTTTCAAAGTTGCACTCCACTCAGCAAGTTAAACAAGGAAAAGCAGAGAGGGGCACAGCTCTGGAGCCAGATGTTTTTCAGCTGAGATTCTTGCATCAGAAAGGGTAGGCAAGGAAGCCAAAAAATCGGAATGGTGGATCACATTCACAGCTCCTGGGGAAAAAATGTAATGACTCAATACTAAGAGAAAGTAAGACTGACCAGAAGTAATGAGGAGGCAAGGCCTGGAAAAAGAGGTACAATCTGAGGTGCAGTCATGTGTCCCTACAGACAGTTTGTGGTCTGAGGTTGAAATTGGGGCACAACTGCAAAACCTGGGTCACAAGGGTGACATCGGCTCCAGAGATTTAGGTCCTCAGCCATGAATGAAGATGCCTGTGAACTTCTCCAAAACTGAATGAGGGTTTCAGCAACAGCCAAGTGTGAACAAGGGAAAGATCCAGAAGTGAGGAAAATAGGGCAGGAAAGAACCTGCTGGACAGAACTGGAGTCAATGTTAAATACACTATAAAAAATACTAAGCCTTGTCATGCTACAGTATGTCAGTGTGAGCATAACCAAAGTCCTTGTGTTCATTAAAATTGCATTTTAGACAAAAGATACGCAGTCAATGCAATCAACTTGCACTTAAGTAAAGCATTTGACATACAGTCATGAAGGGAACCACTCCTTAAGACTGAAAAATGGGAGTTGGAGCAAGACCTGGCATATGAAAAAAGTGTTCTTGTACAAAAAAGGAGAAGTATGCTAAGAACACTTAGTAATGATAAATTTGGGCGTCACTATCATTGCAAGGAAGAGGACAGTACAGAGAATGTAAGGAAGCTCAGAACTGTATAATGGAGATGGGATGATATATAGCATTACAACGCACAGGATCATGCCTCAGAGTCTACATCCTGCTCTAATATGGGAATTCATCAGTTGCATATGACAGAAAGCAGAAATACTTGTATTAGCCAATCACAGAATGACCAGAGGCTGTATCAACGTGGAAAGGCCAATTAAAAAAAAAAAAGCCCAGCAATCTCAATTTGCAGTGCTATTTCCAATAGAGCTAAAAATGCAGGAGCAGCATTCAAGCACGGTGAATACTGGCAATCTGTAATACTTATGTATAGTTCTGGTTTCTTGAGAGTAGATTTAAAAAGGTTTGAAAGACATTAATTTAACCTGGATCAGATGAAACAAATGACTAAGAGGATTTCAAGAGGGGAGCCTCTCTAACTTGCCAGACTAGAAGTACTTCCCTTGGCGAGCATAGCAAAACAAAAAAAAAAAAAACAAAAAAAACCAACAAAACAAAACAAAACAAACAAACCAAACAAAAACAAACAAACAAAACCAAAACAAAAAACCAACCAAAAAACCCACAAACAAACAAACAAAAAAACAACCAAGCTGGCAGATCAAAAGTATATCTCAGGTAAGGAACCTAACTAGTCTTGAAGTGGCAGCTGTGTCATGGCTTCCATGACAGAGGGAACCAGGCTGGAAGTACCAGGATGTCCCATGCAGTTCCCTAATCCAATCTTCCTATGTGCAAAGTTTGCTGGGTTGAATTTTTCATACAATTACATTCCTGTAAAATTAAATCATTTTCAAATAGTTGACTTGGAGTGGCTCAATGATCCTACCCAACCAGCATGACGCTCCAGGACTATGGCACAGGCTTAACCAGAGAGCCTGGAAATCCAACAAGATGCTGTTACCTGTGCCAACTGCCTGAGTCATTATCATAGTCAGGAACAGTAGTGAGGAACAGTGAGAACCCACCTCCTTTGCCACTACTACATAAGATCATTTTTAAGAGTATTTAATATCTTGCCCTCTCCCCTTCAAAGTGCCCAGAAAACATTAGCAAGAGTCTGCAAAAAGTCTGTGGGTAACAGATGGTGACTGGCTAGAAAACACTCCAGAGGTAGTTCCAGAAAGCTGGAAGTTTTACCCCATGTTTCACATGCATTCCACAGCCACCAGTGCACATCCTCCGCTTGTCAGGACAATGATATAAACAGCATTTCTTCATCCCACAGATGGTGTAAGGGATTTCTGCCACATTAACTGGATGATGTGACCTAGAGAGAGGTCACATCATTGATACCAGTACTGCAGCCGCACTGATAACTGCAGAAGAGACTTCTAGCAAATGCCTTATTACTCCATCAGTTAGAGGTAATTGCTCATAGCAACAAAGATACTGAAAAGCAAGAATATTTGGTGACAGCATGGTTCTGAAAGCATCTGTAGAGATTTTTGACACACCTATGTAAGGCTCTACCTATTAAAGAATTATCATGGACTTGGTAAACAGAGTCAGTGATCTTCTGCTAGCAAAAAAGTTTGATTATCTCTTACACCTTTTAATCTTATAAAGGCAACACGCAAAATAAAAACCGAAAATAAAAACACTCCCGCAACCAACCAACCCAAAACAAAACTAAAAGCATCTTGAAATGGACATATATTTCCAGCAACAGCCTCACTATACAGGATGTATCATTGTCTGTGAAAACAGTTTGTGTGGGACAGACAAAACTGACAGTACAAGAAACTTAGCTTTCATTATAAAACAGGTACAGACCACCAGCAGAGCAGGAATGAGGCTTCAACATAATTACCAGGGAGGCTGCAAATGGTTCAAAAGTCTGGGTTTAATGGTAGCTTAGTCCTTTCAAGACAGCAACATAAGAGATCTAATGGCTTACATATGAAAGGCTCTGCTTTCAGAAAGTGGCAGGAATAACAAGAGAAGTAGTGATAGCATAACATCAGGAGTACCAAAGTGGGCTCACCTCTTTGGATGGCTGGTAGTAGGCACCTGTGAAATCTCACAGAAGTGACTTTGGAGCCTGCCAGCAAGTTTGGACTCACTTTAGCAGTGGAGCTTGAAAACTTGGAAAGGATATGGAGGAAAAAGACACCCCTGTCCAAGGGATTCTGAGCCCAGAAAAAGCACCAGCAGTCAAAGCAACTTATATTAGGATGTGACAAGGGTATGCATTTTGAAGCCTTTAGGGACCAAGCAGTTTCTTGTGAATTGTACTGAAGAGGGTAAAGAAAAAGACAAGTGAGAGGAGAGCAGAGAGAAATCCCAATGTTTGGAAAGGAAGAAGAAGATGTAAGCACTGAGGATCAAACACAGGCAGACACCAAAAGCCAGACGTATCCCCAGGGATAAGAGAATTAGTAACTCTCCAGACAATACAGACCCCTCAGACTCTGTTGTTTACACAGGTTCACTTCAGCCCTACCGGTGACACAGCCATAAAAATCATAACCTGGCAGCTCTACTGGGCCAGAGACCTGAGCCTGAGCCCACCTCCTCAGGTACAGCCACACTCTGGACCAGGTTTTGGGCAGCCTCAAGAAAGGCTCAAAAGCCTTGTGGAGACCCGAGGCCCCAGTGCCGAGCTGCCGCCTGGCAGCCCAGCACCACGGTCCCTCCAGCAAGCGGCAGTGCTGGCTCGGCTAACCCAGGCACGAGGCCGCGCAGGCCGGGCTGCTCCGCGCTCCCAGCCCCCAGCCCAGCCCCAGCCTGGCTCTCCAGACTTTCACCCACTGCCTACTTACTTTTTAATTAGATTTTTAAACAAAAAGTCAAAGAATTTTCTAAAATTCCTCTAATTACACTAGGATGCTGAACTGATTGTGAAGGGAATAGGAAATGAAAGCGACTCACCCTCTGAGGGAGAATTTTGTCAGCCATCTTCCTCCTCTTGGCACTGTACATTTTTTAAAGAAAAAAACACGTTACCATGGTGACAGATCTAGGAGTAACGAGGCCACCTGCTAAATTATCCTGACATCTCCACATGCTGGTGCACAGCTGTGCATGCATCAGCAAAAGGGTCTCACCCATGCCCAGGACCTCTCGTACCCCTTCTCTCAGCAGCCTGGGGAGGCAGTTAGGTAAGAACAAATCAGGGCTGTCTGTTATGCATCCTGGAAATAAGTCTGTAAGTTCTTTGATCACAGTGTCTTCCGTGGTGCAGGGCGGCAATATATGCAAGTGCATGTGCACACACTGCTTCTAGGTACAGACAGGCGTGCAGAGGACAGTCTCACGTGTGGCGTGCACAGACACACCTATGCGTGTGCACATCTGAGTGGCTGAGTGCCTGCAAATGGCACATCAAACATCTGTTCAAACAGACAACATGCATTTATTCAATCATGCCCAAAATTAAGTGCTGAAGAACATACATATGTATTTATGTATTTCATATGATGCATGAAAACACACACATATGGACACCCTTCCTTCATATGTACATACACACTTGTTTAACATATTTGCATGAGTGATAGATAAAGGTAGAAGACCTTACATTTCAACATTTCTTCATCTTTATGAACACGCATGTGGGAAGATGTATGTGTGCCTGCATTGTGTATACATACTGTGTCCATACCCATACATAGGCACATTTCTATAGCTGTGCTTTTAAAAACACACTTGTACTCATGTACATAAACACAAATGTGTATGTGCCTAAGAAATGCTGCTGTCAGGAAGACTGTATTCAGATTCTAAGAACTGTTCATGCCCACCAAACCTGTCACCCAGCTTTCTCTAACAGGGCCCAGAGGGAATTCAGGTCCTATTCTTCATCTCTTTAACTTGTGAGGCCTTTATCTTAAGCAGGAGATTAATCACTCCATCTGTGACAGACAAATGGGAGAAAGCAAACCACCTGCTGCCACGCTGCCATATCACAAGGACACCCCTCCTTACTGTCTTCACACTGGAAGTCTGTCATCAGCCGTGTCCACATAAAGCTGTTTCCATGCACATTGGTGTGGCATATTCTCTTCCTATGTTTGTTAATAATGAGCCAGGGCTGAAATACCAGATTCTTAAGACTCTTCCCCATTCCCACATAAGCCAAGGCTGAGGAACGCTTTGTGCCTGGAGGTACAGCGGGCAGAAAATTCAGTTCACCCAACTTAATAGGTGAACAATGTCCCTTTTAAAAAGTGTAGGAATAACGGGAATGGAATGTCACATGGTGTGAAACTCCAACACCTTCCACAGCTCACAAAATGAAATCTGCACTGAAACACTTCACAGAATCTGGAAGTAAAGGCTGAGCAAGCCCCAACCTCCCAGAGGGATTGGGATATGCAGGTACCTGCAACAACCCCATAGGCTTGCAAATAAAAAGCAAGAAAAAAAACAACAAAGCAACATCCCCAAACAATCTGGATCTCAACCAGTTCTTCAATAATCTCTTACAGAAATGAGATTTTTGTCTCCACCAAACCTGCCAAGAAAGGACAAGTGCAACTTTCTTGGCCCATGCTAGGAAACACAGAACTCATTTTACCCCCAGAATTGGACCCAAGATGCCAGAAAAGTGTGCCTGAAAAACACATAATGAGAAACGACAGGGAGGTGGAAATGAAAAAACATTCAATACATTATTTGAAGGGAAGGCACAGCAGAAGAAACAGAGAAACTCTCTGAGTACCCAGGCAGCACTGGTGTGAACTGGGCTCAATGCAGTTGAGATCACTGTTGGGTCTCAAACTAGAAACACTGAAGTTAAGAACAATGGAGGGGAACTTTTTTCTGAGAGTCAGGCCACCAACTTTTAGCAAATACTGTCCTTTAATGCTCCCTGGAAACTAGTTAGTGACTAAAGTTTACCTTAATTATCCAGCAGGGGCAATTTTTCAGGTTATATCCACCCTAGTACCTGAAAGCTGAGCATTATTTTGCACAGTTTCCTGGAGAACCTCCTGGGAGGTGCTATAGAATGTGCATTTTGGCTGGTCCTGGGAAAGGCCTCCAAGAGGCACATGCACTGCTTGTGCTCACGTGCTGCATTCACGCACATTCCTTCTGTGCTCAACCTTTTTCAGTTGTAATGTATTAATACTCTCAAGATCAGTGTCCTTTCCAGATGCATCCCAGACACAAGCATTCCCAAATCTGGCTTGCTGATCCAAGGTATATAACCTGGACAGAGCAGGACTCCTGAAGAACTGAACTTAGAGAGTCACGTTTTACCTACAGCTGGATTCCCTGACACCACCAGAACACTGCCTGAAGCTGTATATACATCTATAATGATTTTGCAAAAGGTAGCCCACGCAGATGACTGCACCCTATGTGCATGTGGATCACACTCAACACTCAAGACCGATGAGGTCTAATGTGCTGCAAAAAGAAATTAGTTAACCTACTTAAGAGAGAATGCATTCAGCAGTGTACAAGGTGGGCCTATTTCAAAAAGAAAGTTCCACACAGAAATCCCTCTAATTTAATGAAATTACTTCCAGTGCATATTTATTTACTTTGTATGTAAAAACACTTGGGACAACTGCAAGTTTTATGACCATTCTTCTGAGTGACCATAGTACAAGCATTCACATGACAAACCGAAGTTTTTTCTGCTTGTGTCATTTACAGACTACTAGGTTAGCCAGTCAGAAATCAGAGCAACTATACAGAACAGGCAACAAATAATAAAATAATTGTACTATATTAGAAGAGAACTGTTCATTAATTCTAAAGGCTAAACATACTAGACAAATTTATGGCCTGACAAACCTGCAAAGTAAAAGCAGAATAACTTCAAAATCAGACATTATTAAAGGTTGGTTTGTTCAAGACCATTCACAAAAAAAAAAAAAAGGCAAAATTTACCAATGTTTTTCCTGCTTAAAAAAACTGTCAGTACATAGATCTTCTATTCTGTCTCATTTGATCTTAAAAGTCTTATCTACTGCTAAACAGGTATCATCTTTGCTTCCTCAAATTGTCCTCCTGTGTTTTCTTTCCAGAACACTCACCTCCTAGCTCGGTTCTGAGTGGCTTGCTGCTGCTGTTGCACCTGCTGTTGCACCTGCTGCTGCTGGACCTGCTGTGGTGCAGTGCGTTTTCTTGTTGTTTCCATCACAGTCTGGGGCATCCCAGGTCGCACTGAGGGGCTTCCAACATATGGGGGGCCTGGAGGACCCATGGGAGCCCCCTGATGAGGCATTCGAGCTCCTGATGGCATCCCAGGGCGCTGGAGGAAAAGCGAAACAGAAAGAAAAGCCAGTTTGGTTCCTCTTTCTGCAGCTGCCAAGACATTTGTACATCATGCGACACAGGTCTCAAAAGAGTCCCCATTTTGACCATCCTGATAAGCACTAAGCAGCAACACAAAGCATGCGAGCTCTGTGACTGGTGTATCTTGGATATTGTGAAGAGGCATTCAGGGATAAAGTAGACAGGAAACAGGGAGGCAAAATACTAGGCTTGGGAAAACACTCCGTGGTCAGCAGCATATCCAGAGCAGGTTACAGCTGAAAGCTCTACCTTCAGCCCGAAGGGAACACCCCATGGCAGCGACACGCAGTCCACACTGGTGCAGCTCACGTGCTGCTCTGAGCACACTCCCACTGCGTGCGCTGCACTGCGAGCAGGCAGCTCTGATCAGCCGGGAGACAGAAACCAGCACAGGCAAACACCAGGATAAACATTTTCCACTGAGAGCCTTCTACTTCGCCTACACCAGAGAGCAGTGTAAGTTCATAACGCAACATGAATCCTTTATAAAAAAGGTCATGTCTCAGATCAAGCCTTTAAAAAAAAAATAAAAAAAAAGAAATGGATGCAGTAGTTTGTCAGCAGCCCCTGTAAGCATTCTAAAGCCCTGGCATTTATGTTGACTTCTGCATGCTCTTGAGAGACACTGAGTCAAATCACGAGCTTAGACATAAGCCACACAGTAAATCCAATTATGAATTCTAGAAGTTTATAGGAATCAAGGAAAGCCACCAGTAAAATAATGACTGCCTGTAAAATGCAATTCCAAACAGAGAGATGATCTCATACTGAGAATTGTCAATATGTATATGTCCACATATATGCAAAAATACAGACACACACACTCTCTAGGCATTTGAACCAGAACGAAACTAAGGATAACCATACAACAAAAGTCCTCTGAAAGCCAAGTCCCTCTACAAAGTCTCTTAAGGAAACCAAGAGGCAATGGCATCCATTATGGATAAACAATTGGTTAAAGGATAGAAATGAGGCAAAAGTAATTGGTTCTGAAAACAAAAGAAAGGCACATGTAAACTTCTACTGGGATGTCTCCTTTTCAGCATATTTAAAACAACCTGGGGAAAAAAAGAACCAAAAAAAGCCAGGAAAAAAGCAAGGAAGTGAAGAAGTTTGTTGGTAAAGCTAAGTTATTCATGCTGACAAGGATGAAGGCCAGCTTCAAGAACTGCAGAAGGAATTTATGAGACAGAACAAATGCTTAAAAGGAAGATGCAAATGTAGTTCAATGCATATTGAATTGAATTACAAAAGGGGAAAAAACAATCCAAGAATCACAGACAAAGCGATGGGCCCTAAGCTGATTGCTGTCCACCAGAACCAAGACCTTGTTTAAACAGACACTTCCAGAAAAATGTTAGCTCACTGGTTACCAGAGGTCAAAAAAAGTCATAAAGAAAAGAAATAAGAGTGGAGGGAACAGAGGATATCAGTGTGCTATGGCCATGGTGTGTCCACAAGTGAAGGTCTGTGTGCAGCTCTGGCTCCTGCAGCTCAGTGATGGCAGAGCAGAGCTGAAACAAGGACAATGAATGGCACAGAAATTCTTAGCATACTGAACTGCATCCAGGGAAGTAAAGGTAAATATATTGTGACTTTTCATCTGGAAAGAAGTGATCCAAGGTGATCTAAAGGGGCATTTGCCAGAGCTCTGCAGAATCACGTGTGGCCTGGGGAGGACAGTCAGGTATTGACTGTTCACTGCCCCTGCCAGAATAGCAAACCCTGGCCATCAGCAGGAAGGTCAGACTCACAGACCACTGGAGGGGTGAGTTTGTCACACTGTGGCTATCAGCCCATGGAACCCTCTTCCAAAAGGGTGCTAACAACATGGAAGACATGCTTTGTTCAATAGTTGCAGACTGCAAAAGTACTTGGGAGAAACACACTACTGGACCCCAAAGTGAGATATGTGCACTCCTGAGGGTATGCAAGCCAGTCCACTAGGGGTGGGAAGAAAATATTTAGTGCACAGTCAACATATACAATTATTTTTAAAAGTTTATTTCATCTTTATCTCCTAATTTCTGTGATTTCTAAATATATAAATATGTATTATAATAAAACTTAATTCTAAAAGTAATTTGGACCCGCATCTCCAAATTAACTACCCAAATCCACTATAGCTCCTAAAGCCCCAGCTCAGTGCCCTCCTTGATCACCACAAGTCTTAGATATTCCTCATGCTTGAGAAAGGAGAGGAATGGATGATCAGCAAAGAACCAATATGGGCTCTAACTGGTACGGACAGAGAAGCAAGGTAGGAGAGTCACCAGCGCAGGAATCCAAGCAGGTGAATTCAGCAAGTGTCGATGTAAGAAGGCAATGGCAGGTATGGCCATGGAGAGAGCAACAGACAGTCCAAAATGCAGCTTTGTGCAAAGCTCCAAATGTCCTCTGCCATGAGCCTGGAGCCCCGAGAACAGCTGGAAGAGAACAGTGCTCTCTGTCCCCATGTATGTGCCCCGACCCTCTGACCCAGGCAGAGTCAGCAGAAAGAAATGGCCCAGAAAATGCTTCTCTCTTGAGCCTGCATTTAAGATCTGTCATCTGTCAAGCCACACACTGTGGCCTCCTTCCAGCAAAGGGCAGACCACCGGGCCAGCTGCTGCCTGTCAGTCAGCTGGGGACATTTGACAGTCATTCAGAAGAGCCTGGATCCTGAGCACAGCCATCTCATGGAGACTGACTGGCTACATGGATAAAACTGAAGGCCCACTTTGGTGCTGCTCTAAAGGACAACTCAGGGCTTGAAGAACAAGGCCAGCAAGCTAAATCTACTCTTATTCTTGGTCTTATGTTTTTGAACTTCCTTCAGTTTCCTTTGTTAAGCACTAAAATAGAGAAACATAGAGAAAGGACAAACATGAGAAAAGAGAGGCAGCTTTAGCAAAAGCACATTCGATCTCATCCGTTGACCGCCTCATTCCTTCACCTCTGTTCTCATGTTCCTACCTCCGAAATCACTCATAGATAAAATATTACTATGCAACTGTGCAACTGTCTTCCTGCTGCAAGCCCACCAGACTCTCAAGATACAGAAATGCTTTATCTATTTAAACTTCGATAAAAGAAGAACATACAAACAGTATCTCACCTTATCTAAAAGCTTATTTTGCTCTCAAACACATGTGCGATACAAGACAGTGATGGACAATACATCAAAATTTTCACAACAGTGACATTAAAAAAAAAAAGTCTTCATACTAAAGAGTATCCCAATACCATTATGGCTTTTGAAAGAGATCTTGAAGGTGCATCTATCTACAGGTTAGGATCTGTCTCTCCTCCTCTTCCTCAGCAGGATGGAATCTGTCTTAAACAAGAAGCATCCATGGGAAAAACTGCAGTGCAAAACAGCACTGACACATCCTCCTTCCTGGAAAATCATCTACCTGAGACTCCGATCCCTGACCTATCTCTGTTTGTACCCACAGTCCTATCTCCTTTTTACCTCCATTGATTCCATTTACATGTATTAATCTGCACAAACACCTCACTGGATGGAGGGCAAAACCACTGTTGGCCATAGGAAATGAGGAAGACCACAGCCTGTCCCCAGCTGAAAGGACCACTCTCACAGCTCTGGGAAGGTGAAGCAGAGAATAGAGCAGAGGTGAGGCACAGCAGCAAGGCAAAGACACAAAGGCACACAACCAGTATTTCATTGGTATACTGGTCCCCAAGAGTTCTGCCGACTGCCTGTATACATGTGCACAGCCCATCACTGCTCTGGCTACAGCTGTTCAAACCTGAGCATGCTGTCAGTGCAGCAGAACACCACCCCCTGACACCTGCTGCCATAGCCCTTCACTGCCTTCCACTGACCAGTTTCCTAAGTCGTGTTTGCCTTGTCTGCTGTCTTCTTTTTCTGAACTTCCTGTCACATTCCTGCCTCTGTCCTCTTTGTCATCCTTAAGTGAACTTCTGTCTGACAGCAGTAACAAGACAACATTAGAGCAGTGCTTTTCTGTTCTTCTGCTGCAGAGTCTTTTCTCAGGGGATGTGCATCACAGCAGTCAAAACATAGAAGTAGAAAAAAAAGGTCCTGTCTGAACATACCAGTAAGAGGAAAATAACCTGGACAACTGACAGGTGAAAGTATAAGAAAGTGTCAAGAAACGTAAAGCAAGAACACCCACAAGAGGCCTCAGAAAGACTGAACAGAGAGCCAGGAGTTGCTGCATTGCAGTTGAGTGCTGAGCTGCACTTACAGCAGTCTCCTGTCCTGACAGACTCCATCCACCTCAGCACCACACAGGCAGCTCTTATGGCTGGCTCGTGGGGAACAGCCACCAGCTTCTTGTTAACAGAGACACTGACAGATTTTGAGAATAACCACCACCACCAAGTATACAAACAGCATATTTCTTAACTAAAAAGGAGCCTCCAAGAAAAATGGAGAGAGACTGTTTACAAGGGCCTGGAGTGACAGAACAAGAGAGAAGGGCTTCATACTGACAGATAGTAGGCTTACATTAGAAGAAAATTCTTTTCTTATGAGGGTCATGAGGCCCAGGTTGTGGCTGCCTCATCCCTCGAAGTGTTCGAAGTCAGGCTGGATGGAGCTTAGAGCAATCTGGCCTACCGAAAAGTGTCCCTGCCCATGACAGAGGGGTGGGACAAGGTGATCTTTAAGGTCCCCTCTAATCCAAACCATTTAATGATTTCTATAGGGCATAAACATAAGCAAGGGGAGATACCTGATGCTGTCTGGAAGTAAGAATGAGTAACTAGAAGTACATGGAACCCTTAAGAAATTTAGACTAGATTGATACTGTGTGATGGCAGCAAGTTTCTGCCTGCACAAATGGTTTCCCAACTGCATGTGTTGTTTCAAAATGGACTTTAGAAGTACAACAAATAAAACTGGTACAAGGCTTCTCTCCTCCTTACAAATACAGATGTTACTTCATGAGTTCCCTTTTTTAATGTCTATGAATCTTTTAGAGGCTTAGTAAGCTGGAACATCAGTATCACAATTCTTGCTTCCTGCCATATTCACCTTCCTCCATTTCCCAGAAGCTCTCAGTCTAAGTCCAAGTGTTCCAGGTACCACACATTTTAATGTAATATTCAAAACAATCCAGAAGTCTTTAACTAAGAAAACATCCCATTTACAGAATTGGAACATGAGATTAAGTTCAGTTCTATTTCATGTGTGTCTGTTCACAGTTCAGAATAATATACCACCAAGTTCAAGTGGTGCACTTGGATGTAACCAAAAGAAAAACCCAAAAAAGTCTTTGGAATTGAAACAAATAAACTTTACAGACCAGCTTTGAGTTCCACCAGCTTTAATAGATCTCATTATACCACTGCTGTGATCTAATGCAGAGAAGGGATTTTCTGTGAAGAATTACCAGAATGCACCTCTTGAAAAGTATGGCTTTGGGAGGGAGAGGAACAAGAGACCTCTGCAGCACCATGACTAGCTTGGAGAGAGAAGAAGCTGGTCAAGAGCTCATTGTCTCTTCCCTTACAGTTCCCTTACAGTTGGCAGGATCAGATAATTCCTTATGCAAGATAAACTGAAAAAAATTCCTGACACAAAACACTGACTGCTAGAAGTTTAGAAGGGTTCAGGAAGATAGCATTAGACTAACATCCATAAATAAAATCCACATAGAGGCACTACACAGAGGACAGCTGTGGGTCAGAAAGCTCCCAAGCTCCAAATCAAAGTATTCGTATGAACAATCACTAAGATTTTGCCTTCTTCCTGTACTTCCATGTTGCCTTCCACTGCCCCCATTCTACATGGGATACTGAACTAAATGATCGTCTGACTATTTTCATATTCCTACAGTATTTTTTTTTTTTTTTTTTAGGAAGAGAAGAGCAATTCAAACATCTCACAGGTCCATATTATCCATACACCTACATTCATCAGCAAATCCAAGTTTTCTTAGCCAGGAACTCAGCTTTGTTTAACAAGCTCATATTGCACAAAATCACATTGATCTCAATTAAAGCCTTGACTAGCATTAATGATTTTATTTTCTTCATTATGTATGAACCTTTCTCTATTTAACAGTCTGAAACCAGTCCATGGCTAGAAAAGGACAAGCTTTCAGTCTCTACCAGCAGCTTGCTCACCTAGTTGAACATTGTACAAGGTTTTCACTCTAGCTGTCCCCTGCATCTACCTTCCCGATCAAATTCCTTGCCGTAAGGTTTTTTGATTTCTCCAGGCTGCCCTACTCGCCCCAAACACCTCCTTGTTGACCACAACAGGGAACATGTACACAGCAAACCAGTCCCTCCACTCCAGGCCCCATTCTCTGAGGATGCCCTTGCAGAGAGAAGCACGCAGGGAGCTCTGTGGTAGAAAGTGGAACAAACTGTCCAAAACAAATAGTTCATGAGGCTCTTTTCTAGGCATTCCAGTGTTAGCTGGCTTATGCTCTGACAGGACAGTACCTACACCCATGACAAAAGAAATATTAGTAAGATATTAGCAAAGCTCTATTTTTTTTTTTCAAACTTGGCCATACTCTCTTCACCTCACTATTGCCAGTAGTGATCTCTACAACCCTGTGACTGGGTGGGAGAAACAGTCACATTTATTCACACACTTAAAACTAAAACAGACCACCATTCAATTTTATGAAAATCTCTTTAGTTCTTCCCATTCTAATAAAACCTCCATAATTTTTATAATATATATAATGTGAGTCCTTGAGGTCATGTAGTTCTTCCTTATCTCAAAGAAGTACCACCAGTATCTCCATCATCTTTGATAGATCTTTACTTCTTTAACCAGTACCCAAAAGCCTCCAATGACAGAGATTTTACACCTTACATAATCAGTCTCCATACTTAGAGATTATAAATAAAACCAAAAATACCCCTATTCCCTCACTGATGAAGCCTTCAGAGGTGTCCCGCTACTACTGCTCTGAGTTCCCAGTCTTTTGGCTTGTTAGTCATATAGATTACTAAAACCAGAAAAACATTATTGTAAGTATATGCCATGGATTTACAGTTGCTTCTGCGTTATTCCCTGCCTCACTTCTCAATCAGGCTAACAGTTTATGTGATTTCTTATTAGTGAGACACTAGGTAGCTCACAGGACATCCAAGCCTTTCTCCTGAATGGTAACATTTCATTTAAAGCCACAATGTATCAGGAGATGCAAAACTCATATATGAAATTAATTGCTTACCCCTTTTTCCAAATCACTGATACATCTGTTATAGATCTTCCATACCCATCAGACCTGTTGTTTAGTCTATTCTAACACTGACGAGTTATTTACCATAGATATTAAATATTTGTTTACATATTGGCATGGTCTGACATTCTTCTTTCACTGTTGTAAATGCCGTTTCATATGAGACACTTGATGTATTCACCATAAAATCCTATGACCAAATTTGAGAAGTAGATAGCCAAAGAAGAGGACTGAGGATAAGGAAAGAAGTCACATCAGCGATACACAAGTTTGTATGAATTAGCAATCTTGGAGTGTAACTAATATTAAACTGTAGAGATTAGCTGGAACTATGAAATAACACCTATGAGCAGAAAATAAATATGGATAAGGACTTATATCGTCACAGAGAGCTTCCTAAGCATAGCAAAGAGGACAAAGACCAAGATCACTATGGAAAACAGAAGCTGATTTGAACTGACAGCAATTACATTGTAAATACAGCTATGACTCCAGAGTTAAGAAAGGCACATAGACCTTTATGGGGTAACTGGTGGATAAAAGGCAAGAAGACTGGCTTTGGAAGGAAGATAAAGTGGGAACAGGAAAAGAACACAGCAGCAGATTTAAAAGGTCAGAACAACAGCAGAAGAAAATGAACCTCTCAGCAGGTTCTTGTGTGCAGATGACACAGCCAAGGTCACCAGCACAAGGCACCAAGCGAAGGTTCCTGCAATCGAGTCACAAGAGGACAGATGTCTGGACAAGAGTTTTCACAAGACCAGCACCACAGACCTACTCAAGACTAAACAGGCAGATACCTGTTTGAGGAAGAAAAAGACAAAAGAGAAAGAAACAAAGAAAAAAGCAGGGGAGGGAGACACAGGATCCATTTAAGGGATCCACCCAGCAATAAGGCCTATGGTAGGGACTAGAGGATAGAGGAAACCGAGGCAACGAATGACCTGCAGCAAGACTAGTAACTTGTTCAACAAAATATAAGGCAACAGCTGGACACCTAGAGAAATGTCATAAAGACTGCCTGAAATGTACTACTGGAGAGCAGAAAATGCATTGATAAAAAGATAATCAACATAAATGTGGTCCATTTGTCCATACAAATGCTAGAAAGAGAGAGGAACAACAACAACAATGGACTAAGTACAGCATAAAGTCTTTGGGGGGAAAAAAAATTCTTCCCACAAAAATGATGTGCAAGACGCTGATGAAACTGTGCAGGAGTAAAAGCATAGTAAAAATAAATAACTGAAAGATATTTATCCTTTCTAAAAGCCCAACTGCTAACCAGAGGTGTAACAAACTATCAAGGTCTCAAGCAGGAGAGAATGAAGTGTCCCACTTGAGAGTTTTAACCTTTGAAAGATTTCACCTTTCACGGGGGGATCCCTTCTGCCTGGGACAAACAAGGAAGAAGACATCATCTAAGCTGGCAGTATGGAAAAGCACAAAAGCAGGATCAGGTGCACAAGAGCAAAGGGCAAAGTGACCTTAGCAGAGGAACATATGCTTCCAGAAAGATCAAGTGAATCCAAGAGCTAAGTGCCCGTAGGAAATACTGCAGGAAATATCCTGTTAATTTAAGTCTCAACAAAGCAAAAAAAGATTTCTCACAACATTCTACCTCTGTTTGCTTCTCCCCATTTTTTGAGAGGGAAAAGAAAATAATTTTCAATAACCCAATTAAATAATGTTATCATAGATAGAATAAAAAAATTAGTGATTTGAAGAAGAGATTGGTCCCTGAAATTAAAGCAGAAATTTCTGACTCCAAGAAATTCCACTAAAGTCTGCTATGCAACTGGATTTTTCAATTAATTAATTGAGGTGTTGACACACTTTGGGTAGTAATAAAACAAAAGAGCCAGCGCTAGGCAAACTCAAGGTAATGGCTGGCATGGCACATTCTCTTATTTGGCCTGGAGAGATAAAACGAAGTTATAGCTTTTTTTCATCTTTTTTTAAGTCATGGAAGAGTGACTACCCCAACCCATGTTTTGATCAAAATGAACCTGAGATGAGGAAAAAACTAAAGGAAAGAACAAACCAGGCACCAAAGCAGAACTAAAGGAGATGATAATGAAGGAAAGGAGAGGGTGATACAAGAGGTGTTCAGGCACCAGAACAACAGCCAAGGAGCCCCAGCCTCAGCAACAAGAAGCAGGAAAATATATACAGATATTCCAGGCTAATGCATATATTCAAGTAAGATGCCACTAGCAACAAAAGTCCCAGGGTAGAAAAGGAAGACTTTCCTGGCATCCAAATAAGTAATGGAAATTAGTTCTGCTATATTCATTCCAGTATAAATTAAAAATTTCCCAGGCTTAAGAGCCCTGCATGCTGCTTTCACATGAAGGCCAGCTAGATGTGGAATAAGCAAATTCACATAACTATTTTTGCCACTCTTCTTGATACTAAAGGAAGAGCACTGGTGTGCAAATGCCAAGGGAAACTTTAGAAAAAGCAAAATCATCCCATCTGCACCCTCCTAGCTTGCACTTCTGGTTCTGCTCAGATACAGCCATCACAATCCAGACCACCTTGACAAACCCACATGTCTGCAAGTAAACCACTGCTACCACCTGCACACCCACTCTCTGTCACCCCCGAACAGCTGCCAATCTCGCCCAGCCTGCTCCTGTACACTGGCACCACATCACCTCTTCACAGCTCCCACCAACTCAGAAGGCCACCTCAGAGTCCTTGGCCCTACCAGTCCCACCATATCCAGGATCTAAAGGACACACACAAGATCCTACACATCTGAAGCATGGAGACAACTCAACAGTCTGCCTTGAGCCCCACAGGTTTTTATGATCTCTGTACAAGAGCCCCCACCTGATGTCTTCAAAAAGGTGTCACAGGATCCTCAAGAAAGAAGCACTCGGGAATATCAGCATCCAAATAATATCACATTCCTTCGGGCTCTTTAACAGCCTTATTTCTGTTCAATGTGTATCAATGCTAGAAATCCAAATGTTACAAATGGTGACTGCTCTCAGACACTAGAGTCATTTAAAGAACGTTTCCAATGGCAGCAAAACAGGGTGAGCATTTCCCCTTAAATGGAGATCGAAGACCTGATTATTAAACAAAAGCTGGAACCTTTTTGAAGACCTGAACGATTGCTTTAATTAAGCATGGCACCCTGACATTCTCTCGTGGGTGAGTTTCCATAGACTGTTACAGACCTGCAGAGCTAATCTCTTCAAGCCCCTGAAAGTCACCTGTTAAGTAGCCAGAGGATACAAATGAGCCAAGACTGGAGACAAGAACCAGAGGCAGCACCCCAAGGCTTCATCAGGCTCTCATCAGAATTGTTTTTCAAAACACAAGTTTGATTACAGAACAAAGTGTCCTACAAGCCCATATGGGTTAGATCCAGTGCAGATTCTGCACCATGATCAGGCTGAAAAGCATGCTATTCACCATTCATGGAGAATCACAGCAAAAAACACAGCACACATCCCCCCAGACACAAGCTGTATTAACAATGAATCAGTGCATAGGCTGGGGGTTCCACAGACCCCAGTGTTCTCCTGGTGAGGCAGCTACCAGCGCCCCAGGAGCACACTGCAGGAGCCGATCCAGCCCAGCACAGAACCTCCAGTTTCCACTCATCCCTCTATTCAGAGCCAGCCAGCTCACTAACTTTCCCGACTCACCACCCCATGGACCAGAAACTCAAAAAGTTTGCTTTTCGTAGCTTTGCGAGCCCCTCCTGTAACTTCATCTGTAGCCATCAGGGTCTGCTCAGCCTCTCTCACTCTCTCTCTTCCTCTTTCTTTCCCTTTTCTGCCTTTTTCTCCAACTCTCCCCTCTGAGTCCTGCTGGGCTCTCACACTTCTAATAGCACGGAGTGGGGAGGGGGCCCCTTCAGGGCCTTCCTGACGGCCCACTCGCGCTCAGCCTCAGCTGCTGCATTCCTCCACTGATAAGCCAGAAATAGTTTGTGCTGCCGGGCTCTGTCTGTTTACTCTGCAGGGACAGAAAATCCAGCTTTTTAAACCTCTCTGTCCAAACAGCAGAGATAAGCAGGAGGCAAATTGAAAAACACGTCTCAGTTTTCCCTGGTAGTGCTGCAGCCTCTCCTCCTCTGCATCAGGGATGGGAAATTCTGGGGCAAGGGGAAGGGGGAGGGGGCAACTTCAGCAGTGACACAGAGCTCAGCACCTCGCAGAGATGTTTTCCCATTAGAAAATGCAGCAGGCGAGCAGTGGTTTTCCCTTGCTCCCACTGCTCCTCCTGCACTGCATTTCCAGGCCCTTTCCCCAGGGACCTGGCAGGCAGCACACAGAAACATTCGCTGGCAGCGTTTCCAGCATGAGAGACGATAGCTAACCCCTCTGGACAAGAGAGAAGCAGCGGGAGGCCGGAGCTGGGAACAGGGAGGGACAACATGTGGAAGCGAGGGGAAAGAAAGTGTGTGAGATCAGCGGAGGAAGGGGGTGGGGGGCAGCATGGCGGCACAGCTCCCACGGGTTGTTTCCAACCCCCACTCCCACCACCTCTCCCCAGTGACTACTCCCGGGATGCTCTGGTAGCACTGTGATGGATCCTCTAGAGACCCCAGGTGACTGACAGACGCAGACAAATTATTAACAACACAGCTACTGTAAGACATCAGCAGTTCACTGCTTGCCACACAAAGCCCTGCAGACAGTGTGTGACGTCCCAGGACACTGCTGGGAACATGAAGCCCAAGGGGGAAGGGAGAAGAGAGCAGCAGCCCAGCCCCTCGGTGGCCCTGGGGCGAGCGTGGCGCTGGCAGCACGGCGGCCATTCCACAAGACGAGTGTGGCTCCTCCATGATGGCCGAGCCCGCAGTGACGGCCCGGGGCACCGATCTGCTTCCCGGCAGCTCCAAGCGCCCGCAGCTCACAAGGGCCGATGCTCCCTGCTCTCCCTTAACGCAGCAATAGGTTGCCAGGTTACAAGAGGGGCTTATTCTATTCCTCTGCTTGAAATTCTTGTCTAGGGGCTGTGAATTTTCTGGCAAGACTGCAAACAGAATCAGATCAGAAACAAATAAAAATTATTCTGCCCTCATCCAAAAATAAAAACAAGCACAGAAAAGATGCTGCAGTGACTAGCAGTGAAGGGCAAGCCACAAAGGTCACATGGCCTTCTGAACGTGGGGATGAGGATAGTGACCTCCACTGATTTTTAGGGTCACCCCAATGTAAGTGCTAGTGTATGGCAACAGCCCTAGGAATCACAGAAATTTAGGGAGGGTGAGCGTGGTTATCAGCTCCTCCTCTCAGCCCCTCAGAAGGAATACACCAAGCAAATCAACATAACCTTGCCTTGTTTTGTGCTGGAAAAATTAGTCCTAAAGTTCTAGCTGAACTAAAGGCACATATAATCTGGAACCAACTGCTGCATGTCTGGTGGACATGGTCATGTCAGGTTAACTTGATCTGGAGGGCTTTTTCCAACCTAAACGACTCTAAATTCTACATGCCAGCGTGACTGGCAAAGCAGCACGCAGCTGGTATCTGCCATGTTTTTTAGACCCCAGACTCACACAGGAATGTTGGCTCCCATCATGTGAGCCCCTTCCCTGCTCCCGGCAGACACCGTGCATTTTCCTCACAGTCTGCACTAGTTGGTGCCGCACTGGCCGGCGGTCTCAGCAGTCCCGGCCGTGGGGGGCACCGGCCCCGGCCCCGGCCCCGGCCCGTGCAGCTGTTTTCCCCCTCGCGGGGAGCCGTGCGAGCCCCCACCGCGTGAAGCGGCACCGAGGACGGGCCGCAGTGGCTCCTCCAGCAGCCGTCGTTACGGGCCCGGCGCGGGAAGGGGCGGCGGCGGCTCCGGGCTGCGGCGCGGCGCGGCGCGCGGTCCCCCCTCGCGTCCCCCCGCGCTCCGTCGCCAGCACCATCGGCACCGAATGGCAACGGCGCGCCCGGCACGGGCAGGGCGTGCGCCTGCCACGGTCCCGGCCCCGCCGCGGGCAGGCGAGGACCGGCCCGGGCCAATCGGCCCGCCCGGGGCCGGGCCGGGCCGGGCCGGGCGAGCAGAACCGCGGCGCGGCCCCGGGCGCGGCGCGCGCATGCCCAGCGCGGCCCCGTGAAGGTCAGCGCGGGCCGCGGGGACGCGCGGGCGGCAGCGCTTTAACCCCTCCCGCGCCGCGGCCGGGCGGGGCGGGGCGGCCCCGGGGCTGCAGCGCCGCCGGAGGAGTGGCACGGAGCGGGATCTGGCTGTTCTCGGCCGCCCCGGCCCTTTGTCCGCCGGCCGGAGCATGCGCTCGGCTGCGCATGTCAGGGTTTTCTTATTTTCCCCCTTAGCTGCAGATACGGCATGGAGCCGCAGCTGCCCCGATCTCCATCAATAGCCTCTGAGTACCTTCTGGAGCAGGAGGACATTTGCTATAAAGTGCTACTAATTTAAGCTGAAAACCATACCATATATATTGTTATCTATCTGGATGTCCTTTACAGACATCCAAAACCAGGTTTCCTTGAACATCAAATTCCAAGGCCAGTCGCGCTTCAGCTGTCAACTGAGTAAATATAAGAAAAAAATGTTTAAAAATCCTGTAATAATAAAAAATCAGCTCTTACTTAGCATGATGGTAATTCTCCAAGCACTTTAGAAAATGAATCAGTACATGCAGCTCTTATGTTTTGCAAATGGAAAATATGGTGCAACTGGATGGAAGTGACTTGCCCAACATTACCTAGCTGAGAATGAAACCCATTTCCTGTGATTCTTCAACCCTTCACAATAGTGTCCAGGAAAACGTACTGTGTGCGGCATTTGCACAAAGGGACGAAGGTTACCATGCAAGAATGTAATTTCCCATATTAAGAGAAACAGCATATAATTGTATTTTAAATTGTTTGGTTTTCTATTTTCCCTTTTTTCCCCCCCATAAATGTGTAGAAAATAGTTGTCAATATTCTTTTTAAAAGTGACTGATTTAACCCAAGTCATCCCCAACTGCTGCAAGTATCCTGGCAGCTCCCAGCTATCTCTGACCTGGAAGTTCTCTGTGCCATGGGGCTCTGTGCAAGGCTTGTGTTCCTCCACTCATTCCTGAAGGCTCATTCACACTCTAGCTCACTTCATGTCCCATTCCCAGACCATTTCATTTCAGAGAAAGGCTGATCTCCTTCCCCAGTACTTCCTGGGACACTGGGTGCCCACTTGGTCTCTGTGTCTGTGGTTTGGTCTAACTTATGTTAGTCAGGGCTTTTCAGGCTGTCAAACTAAGATAGTCCCATTAGAAAAGAGATGAACCCAGTTTTGTTTTAGGGAGATATGTTTGCTGCTACTTGCCATTTTTTGATCTGTAGGTAATTGTAGAAGTACATGAAGGTGCTGATTACCTTAAGCAGGTGTGGTTTCCCTCATCCAAGTTTCACTTAAGTCAGCATTGCTCTTTTCACTGAAATGTAAAGTATTCACTATAGTTTTGGAATTGATGCAATGTGGCATAGAAGACATGCTAGAACCAGAAAATATCCCAAGATGGAGGCTCTGCTTAATCTAAAGCAATGTCCATTTTGTTCCTGAGTTCAGAATTATTCAATAGTCTCATTAACAATATGGATAATGTACTTAGAGAACATGCTTATTCAATTTCCTAGAAACATACAGTTTGGAGAGGTTACAAGTTTGCTACAAGAGATTATCAAAATGAAAATCCTGAGGACCTGGAGATATGTCCTGTTTTTTTCAAACCACAATTCAGTCAGAAACAGTGCAGAGTTCCACATAAGGATATAAATCAACAACTATCTAAACAGAAGATGGGGAACAACTGGCTGAAGAGAGGTTTATTTTTCAGAAAGAACATCTGGGGATATGATAGATCATAAGCTGAATGTGAGCTAACAGTACTACACTGTCACAAAATAAACAGATAAACCCCCAGAAGATCAGGAACTGCAGGAATGCTGCCCCACTGCTCTCATCCCCTTGGTGGCAGCACAGGCACTGACAACAGTACTCAGATTCTTCATTTCTCCTCATTCCGTCTCCCTCCTCCCCATCCCCTGAGCTCTCCAGGCCACAAGTTGTTCCAGCTCAACATTTCCTTAAGGTTGAGAAATCAAATTTTGCCAAAATTGCTGAGGAACTCTTCCAAAGCAATTCTGTCGTGGTATGAATTGTCAGTGTCTCATCCAGACCAACCTTTGCCATCAGGGGCTCTGTGCATCAGAGGAAGTGTGGGAGAAACCAGGAAACCAGGATGGTTAAGGGAAGGACAGGAAGTGTGACAAGAACTGTAAAGTCAAAACAAGACTAAGAGAAAACAACAGTCATCAGGTGTCCAAAGGGCTGCTGCAAATACAGGGAAGAGCTGCTCCCCATACACAGAGTACAGGAAATAACGGCTTGAATTTCTCACAGGAAAATTTATGTTAGATATTAAGGAGAAGCACAGCAGTGACAGTAGAGATGTTCTGGGATAGTTTGTCCAGTAGGGATGGGACTCCTCATCGCTAAAGGTCTTTCAAGAACAGAAGAACAGGTCAGACAAGCATCTATCCAGAGTGATGGACGTGGTGTGGATTCTGACGTGGTGTGGATTCTGACTTGGTGTGGATTCTGACTTGGGGCAGGACAGAGAACCAGCTGATTTCCAGAGGTTCCTTTTGCCTTATTTCCTTAAAGAAACTTAAATTTTGTAACACAAAGGTTCCTTTCTCTGTTAGGATTTTCCAGTACTTGTTTCTAAAATCTATCTGCAAGGGAGGGGAGGGAAGGCAGGAAGGCAGGCAGGCAGGCAGGAAGGAAGGAAGGAAGGAAGGAAGGAAGGAAGGAAGGAAGGAAGGAAGGAAGGAGAAAATAAGATAAACAGAAGTGTTTGTCTCTATCTCTGAAGGTTCCAAACATCATTGTGCAGAGGTAGAGAGAGAAATTTACTTCCTGATTATTTTAAAAGTAATCAAAGGCAACAGCAGGGATGCTAAAAGACAGAGAAATATATTAAATATATATGTAATATTATAGGATACAAAATAATGAGCCATTAGAATTATCATCAACCACACTAATATTTTAGTCAATTCTGTTTGACCTCATGGTAAGCTGTCTAGTTCTACCATGCCTTTACCTCCACTTTTCCATCATCACCATCCTCACCATCCCTCTTTACATCGAGTATGCAGCAAGAGCTGTGCATGGCTTCAAACATCTGAGCAAAGAACCAGAGCACTGCAAGCAGCAGCCACAATCCTCATCCTCTAGCCAAGGGCCAGAGCAGAGCTGCAAAGTGTGAGAGGTTAGTAGTAAGACTTTGGTCCTGGAAGGAGAACAGTTGGGAATACAGATTTGAATTTTTCAGAAGTGAATGAAATAGAGGAATTCTTGGTGGGTAATCCTGAGGGAACAGAGAAAAAGATCTATCAACAACTGCCCTCAAACCAACTGCCCCCTAGTCCAAGAAGTGTATCTTCATGATATTTGGTGGTTAGAATGATGGCTTTGGGGTGTGTTTGGTAAGAGCATCTAGAATATCCACCTGCTGTCACTCACTGACAGAACAGAGCTGAGGGAACCACTGGGTCAGCACCTGGGAACCACTGGTTCTTCCCAATGAGAGTGGTGAGGCCCTGACACGGGTTGCCCAGAGAAGCTGTGCCTGCCCCATTCCCTGAAAGTATTCCAGGCCAGGTTGGACAGGGCTTGGAGCAACCTGGTTTACTGGTTGGGCTGGAAAGTCCCTTCCTACTCAAACCATTCTACAATTCTCTGATTCTATGTGTAAAAAACAGCAACCATGTCACATCTAATCCTTTCAGATATAAGTTTATTGCACAGCACTTTAAATTGGTATTCCTACAGGACAGCTGCTAAAAATCTGAGTTCTGGGGTTTTGTGGCAATTTTCATTAACTCTTATCAACATTGTCTGAATGGTCCTTTGTGTCTAATGTTTATGCTTTGAAGCATTTCTACATACCTGTCACATCCACATTCACCTTTTGTCAGACTAAACACGTGAAACTGTTATTTGCCTTCTTAAAACTCTGTGCCCATTTCTCATCATTCCATCTTTTCCTGTCAGTCCCAGTTAACCTGGCTAGAATAAGGGCAGACAGAACTGTACCTCCATTGTCCAGGCCACATGCTCGTGTGCCATTAAGACTTTTCTCACAAGCAGAAATCTATCAAACCTCGCCAGGCTCATAGCTACCTTCCACAACATCCTGACAATGACAGCTCCACGTTCTCTTGAACGTGAACTGAAGTACCAGGCTTTTTCTCCTTCTTAAGCACTGTCATTAGATCACTTCTAGCATACAGTGCCTACTCCTGGGACAAGGCCCCAAGTGCATGGCTGTGCACTGTATTGTCACCAGATACCAGCTGGTTTCTGCTTGTGTAGTTCACAGTCAAGCAGTTCTTCCCACATAATCTGTTCTCTTCTGCTTCAACAATACCTATTTTGCATCAGCAGCAAATTTAATTATTACATTGCCTATTTTTGAGCTATGGGCATTAGTGAAAATATTAAATTACACCAATCCCTAGAGAAATCCTGAAGAAACTGCAATGTCTTTTGTGTCTTCTTTACTGAGCTCCTTACCTACACTGCAGTTCTGCTTTTACCTGTCTTCTGAGTCCCAGCCAAATTTTCAGATCACAGTGTATCAAAGGCTTCACTCAAGTCTAGACAAGAAAGACACCGAGTCCTTTGTGAGGAATCAATCTACTTATCTGAGAAAGAGTAGATTAGTAAACTTAGGCTGCTTTTTCATACCACACATATCCTTCTCATGCTCAGTTATTTTCTCTTTCAAAAATCATTCTTGAGCCTTGCAGGGACTTAGGATGAAATTAGTGCATCTGCCTAAAGTACTCTTGCCCTTCTGTATTGTCAGAAAACCTACAGAATTGCCTGTTTGTTTGTTAGGAAAAACAACTTTAAAGTCCATTTTGATTAATACCAGCAATGCTAAGAATTATGTCCTATCCTCACTGGAAATACTTTGAAAAGTGTCTATAGTTTAAGCAAATCAATAGTAAGTAAATATGGACTGAAGGATGTATTCATAGGCAAAGCTGCTTAAGAATTGAGCACTAGGAGGCTGGAGAAAGCACAGAACCAAAGAAGGAAAACAGAGCAGTCTTGGCATGGACTGTCTTATAAATCCAGCTCCCACTTCAGCTGAACTGGAAGGACAATTAACAGGGGTTAATCACGTTGGTCTTAGAACATGATGGAACTGAGAGCAAGCAATAGTGGTGATCATAACAAAAGCTGCATTGCCAGACAAGGCAAAATGTCTTTTAAAATTATTTTATTTGGCAGAATAATTACAACAATTACAGATTACTCCAGAAAGTCAAAGTTAATCTCAAACAGTACATCATTACAGCAAACAATGGCTTTGGAAAAAAATGGCAGCCAGTGGGAAATGGCAAATGTGACTTGGAGGGAATGTAGTAAAACATTATTATATGCCTGAAATTCTTAATAGGAACATAATTTGTATCTAATTTGTATGTAACATTATTGAAAAGTTATAAACAAGTAATAAGAACAAGTGGAAGGAAAATTACTACTATGGACTCCAAGGTGGGTTTTCCATACAGATTTTTTTACCTCCTTCAAAGATCTAAATGAGAGAAGCAAAATATTTGTAGATTAAATCCTCACACAAGAAGATTTTGGAAAAGTGTCATAGCCAATCAGGAGAGAGGATAAAAAACTCAACTTCGCTTAAAATGGTAGACAGGAGATTTAAGCTGGAAAAAATCAAGCTGGTGGAAGATAAATCCTGAGGTGGAAGAACTGTGCTAAGTCTGTAGAGCAGGTAGGATGGTTTGCTAATCCTTTCAGCGCCGATTCACCCAGTACATAAATATATGTATGAAATCACAGCAGCTCGTGGCACAGAGACATTATTACAGCACTTGGGCTCCAGCTGGACAATGGGCTTTTGACTAAGGCTCATCTGAGCAACTGAGTATTGCAGAAGTGGAAACGGTCTGGAATGGAATGGAAACGGTCTGGCTACAGCACAACACAGTGGTTTGTCTGCTCCTCTCCCTCAGCAGAGCACAGGCACAGCAGGCTGGCAGCTCCCAGCTCAGAGCCACAACCTGCCTTTGGCCTGGGCTCACCAGCACACAGGGCACAGCAACGCACCGCAGCCATCCGGGAGGAAGCACCTCTGAGCAACAAGGCACACCAGTGATGCCACAAGTTACTCGTTAAATCATCTTCAAAATGTGCAGAAGAAATGCCAGTTGAATCATTCTGGCATTCAGTGCTTTTCAAAACAGGGTTTGCTTTGGAGAACTTCCATGAGAGGGGCGTGTTTCTGCATGGCCATGAACTGTCAGAGGGAGAAGAGCTGAGTGTTTTACTTTGTGTCACATTCTCTGTCACATGCCACAATCCTTCCCATTCTTGGGACTCAGTAGTTTCTGGTGCCTGAGACTATGAGGAGGTACAGCTAAGAACGATGTCGTCTCTGACCTTGACAGTTTGCAGATGAAGTTAACGGATGGAAATAGAAGGAGCACAGTGGAATAGAGAACACCAGTCATCCCGACAGGCATGCCAGCTGTCTGGCCACACTTGTTTGGAACAGCCATCAAATTCCTACCCTGTGCACCCATCCTCGACACCTGTTTTCAGATCAATTTATACCCAGCCTGCAACTTGAAACCATAGAAATAATGCACTTGTGGGGGATTTCAACTACCTTCTTGTCTCTTGGGAAATAACTATGCTTCCTTCTTCAGAGAGATTCCTTAGTGTTCTGATACATGTATCAAATACACAGCCAAGCTGGTATATATACATATGATACAGCAACACCAAATGCTAATTATAAATATTATGCCATATAATAATACATAAATTTCTGCTAAGATTATAGAGAGAAAGGCTTTCTAAATTATTATTGTAAGTCTGAGGTACCATGAAAATTAAAACAGTATTTTTTAAATCCTTTTAGTTCAGATCTTGGACATTAATCTCCAGTAGGGTATTCAGTGATCTAAACAAGTATAAAACAAACCTAAAAAATTAGTGAAAAGTTTATGTGGTGGAAAGTTAATCACTAATATTCCAATACTTATTATTGTATTCCAATAATTAATTATTGGAGCTAAGGCAGCTAAGAAATATTCCAACACAAAAAAAGCTTGTCGTATTTCTGTTCTTCAGAAAAGGTTCTTCTGTCTATCACATAACTAACTCCTTTTCTGCTGCATCTTTAGCAACTCTTCCACTTGGCTGATTTTGTTTTGACAGTTACTCATTTTTTCTTATCTTCTGTTTCTCCACCTCCTTCTATTCAAGTCAATCCTTCCTCTCCCCAGTTCAAGCTCTTGCTGTTGCACATCACAAAACCGCAATTCTGTCGCTTCTGAACTTGGCAAATGTCGGAACCCAAGGTGTCCCTCAGACACTCTTGGATGTTCTGGGCCCAGGGCAGAAGCCTCTGAGACCCTGGCAGGCGGCCAGGGACCCCTGTGGTCTTGAGCTTGACCCATGGAACAATTTACCAACCTTACAGGAAGAACAAGAAATCACAAAAGTTTAGATATTATAGTAGAAGTAGTCACAAAGTGAAAGGTAGGATTTTTGAGTGCTGTACAGGGGGGTTTTAGGCCTTGTACAGGGGGGTCTGAGTTTTGTACATGGGGGTCAGAAGTTCTAAGATGGAGGGATTTGGGCGTGCCCTGTCCTCCTTCTTTCTCCTTCCTATTCTCCATGTTCTTGGTGATGTTGGCACTCACAGATTGGTTTAGAGTAGAAAGTCACTGTTCAATATAGGTAGTAGGCATTGGGGAAAAAACTATAAACACCTAATACGTAATGTGTGATATAAAAGATGGCACCAGCCCCTCGGGGAGGAGAGACGGGAGACAGCCAGAGACGGGGACAGACAGAGTCAGGGACAATGCCAGGGAGTCTGTGTGCCTTGAGATAACATGCAATAAACTGCCTTGAGACCGGACGACTGAAGACTACTGAGTCTTTCTTTGAAGGCACGGGTTGGAGGAGAGACTTTACCACCATCCGGAGTCTCCCCAGGCCGGGGAAGGCTCCGGCAGGCAAATACTTTTTTTTCACTCTGATTAAATCCTCCTGGAATGCCACAGGCAAAAATTTGCTCTGAAACTGTCTATATACAGTGCAGATACTGCATACAGATAAGGGCCCAATTCTGCATCCCTTTGCATCCCATCAGCCTTATGCATTTGCTGATTTTACCCTGCCTTGCATCCACTTTGCCACACAACCCCAGGATGCCTTTTCTCTTCCACAGCACTGCAAGGAGTCAACAATCACAGCTCCTTGTAAGAAATTATTTAATCAAAATCAGTTGCAGACCTACATCCCTCTCCAGTTATGGCCTTATTTTAAGGCTTATGATCTTTCCTTACACTTCAACTCCATTTGTCTACCAAAAGACCAGTGCTGTGAACCCTCTTGCCTGCCTGCAGAAACAACAGGTCTCTGACATTTCAAACCAGACAAAGCCCTGAAGAACACGCTCAGAAAATTACTGTTCTGTCTGGCAGCTGGTGAAGAATGGACCACATGTAACTCCAATAGTTAATATTTCAGCTCCTGATCTTGTTGCAGTCTCCCTGTAGCAAAGCATCTGAGAGAGCAGGAACATGTGAAATGCTTTTTCTGCCATTTGCCTATGGCTGGAGGACAGAAGGCCCTCAGCCACCATCTTCAGACTGATGCAGCTGTGACATATTCTCCTGATTCTTACAGCAACAGTGCCGTATCTGCTCCCAGACTGACAGCCCACCTCTCCCTCCTACAGAAAGCTTACAAACATCCATGCTGTTAGTGATGCTCTCTCTGGTCCCTTTTTACCTTGAACATGCACTGAATTCCAAGGTAACTGACAACTCACAGGACAGGAGTGTTGTGCTGGCTGGAGCCTTTAGGACTCTTTAGGAAGGGCAGGGTGGGGGGTGAGGAGGAGGAGCTGCCCTTCAGCCAAGTGTGTGGCTGGAGCACACAGAGCTCCATCTTGGGATGGACAGAGCATGAGCTGAGAGCTCACAGACCAGAGTTAGGATCAGAGTTATCAGGTGGACCAATACGTAGCACCATGGTAGGTGTCTGCTGCAGAACTCCTGCTGAGGAAGAAGTAGTGAGAACATAGACAGCAGTACAAATCCCCATGTCCACAGACAGCAGGAAAAATCCCCATGTCCACAGTCTCTGGTCTTCATGGAAGACTTCAACCACCCCAGTATCTGCTGAGGGGATAACAGAGCATAGCACAAGCAACCCATGAGGCTTCTGGGTCACACTGATGATAAACTCCTAACCTGGACAACTGAGGAGCAAAGAGAGGTGCTCTGCTGGGCATGGAAGAACTGGTCAGGAATGTGAAGGTCAGAGCAGCCTTGGCTAGACCATGAGATGATATTTCAGGAACATGAGAGGATGGACCAGGATAGAAAACAATCAATTAATTGGAAAGAAGAGAGTTCCAGGAGATCTGGTTGATTTTCAAAGGCTACCTCCGCCAAATTCAAGACTGGTTCATCCCACAGGCAGGAAATGAATCAAAAGCAGCAGGAAGCCTACATGCATGAACAAGGAGCTCCTGACTGAGCTGAAGCATTACAAGAGGTAGAAGCAGGGCCAGGTGACCCAGAAGGAATACAGAGACAGTGTCCAAGTGTGCAGGGATGCTGTCAGGATAACAAAAGCCCACCTGGAGTTGAATCTAGTGAGGAACATGAAGGGTGGACATAAAGGTTTTTACAAATATCTCAGCAGTAAAAGACAGATATGTGAGAATGTAGGCTTACTGAGTGAGGAGGGGATATGCTGAGAATGAACACAGAAAAAGTTGAAGTACTGAATGCCTTCTTTGCATCTTTCTTTATTGGCAAAATTGGCTGTCAGGAATTCCAGGCTCCTAAGACCAGTAAGGAAGTCTGGAGCAAGGAAGACTTGCCATCACTGAAGGAAGACAAGATTAGGGAATGTTTGAACCAGATGGACATACACAACAGGTGAACAGGTTTTTATTTAGAAAAGGTTGCCCAAAGAGCAAGTTCACTCCATCACTACAGATATTCAGAAGTTCACTGAACTTCATACTCAGCAAATTGCTCAAGCTGACCCAGCTCTGAGATGAGAAGTTGGAACACACGATCTCAAGAGGTCCTTTTAAACTTCAACCAATCTTTTATGATTCTACTCAGGAAAGACTTAAGCATGACAAGTAACTCAGTCAACTTGCCCAATCAATTCATGTAGTGAATTCGTATGAGGAACCACAACCTGGAGACTGGAGCTGAGACAAGGCAAGGACAAAACACCTGGTGTGCCTTTACCTGCAAACATATATGCTAGTCAAGCAGCAGTGATTGAAAGTGTTTTTTGCCTTAAAAGGTATGTATTACGGGCAAAACAGCATGCTAATGAAGGTAAGTAATGCATTTCTGTTTTGCTATCCTTTAATGCAGGACTAGAAAGAAGCTACTGGAATGAAAAGCAGGCTGTTGATGAATAAAACTAAACACTGCTTAGTAATACCTACGCACAATACATAGAAATGCATTCAAAATGCTGCTTCTAAAATAATTTTCTCAGTTGATCACTTTGAAATTAACACGGTTCCATTAATGCTTCTGCATCCCATGCCTCATATTTAAAAAAGATAAAAACATCAAACCATGTTTCAATCCTACTTCTGGTGCCAAATATGAGTTGGCTCCCTTAGAAAAGAATCACAGTGGGTTTAGAAGAAGTGGTGCCTATTATACATAATTTGCTTACTTTATTAGCAGTTCTTATGTGGTGGATCTAGTGCAGATAGGCCTGTCAGTGTCTCTGCACAATTCTTCTTTTAGACACCAGAAAGGGCTGCTGAGATGCAGACTCTTTGCATATACGTTTCCTGTTTTTTCAGATCTGTCTGTCCACGCCTTTGAAAGAATCAACATCAAACACTCTCTGATGCCTCTCTGGATAGCAAAAATCCTACTCTCCTTACGGAGAGCTGCAAAGAACTCTTTAATGCTGGCAATTAGGAAGGAACTCCCCAGATGAAACAACACTGAACAATTAATCTGTTTTACACAGGGAGCAGGGAATAGTACGACACTATTCCAGTTCATTCCTCCTTGTCAGCTGCAGGATCAGAGCACCTGAATGTGCCCACAGCCTCTGCTTCAGGGAGGAGCAACAACGAGCTGGGAGCTCTGCACAAACCCTCCTTGAGCACCCCTCCAGTCCGTTGCCATGGTAACAGAGAGATGCCTTCCTGTTGCCAAGGAGACAGCCACTGCTTTTGGAGACTGTGCCCAAAGCATTTCAGCATCTTTAAGATCATGAAGAGTTTCACAGAGTCATAATTCACCTCCCCCAGTTAAGCACATCAATCATTCTTCCATTCCTGTTTTCAGAATATGTTTTAAGCATTTTGCTATATGTGAGATTATCCCTAATATCTGGTTTTGATATCAACACTTAAAATTACATTGTCAGCCTACACACCTCTGCATGCCTGCTTTTCTCCTGTTGTCCTGCTGCTCTTTCAATTCACTCTCACTGATCTAATGTGCAATAAAACTGATTCCTTCCTCTCCATAGGCTTCCTGTGGTCTAGAACTGCACTTCCAGAAAAGCTGGTTGGCAAAAGGCAGTGTCCATCTCTCCTCTGTCTTTGCCACTAGCTTAAACCAGAGCATGTCTGTGAAATGACCCGGCTCTGTAGTGGAGCCCCAGGCGGCAGCACACACAGCACACAGAGCACACACAGAGCACGCAGAGCACGCACAGTGCACACAGAGCACACAGAGTACAGCACACACAGCGTGCACAGAGCACGCACAGCGTGCACAGCACACACACAGCACACAGAGCGCACACAGCACACACACAGCGCACACAGAGCAGACAGAGCACACACGGCATACAGCACACACACAGCACACAGAGCACACAGCACACACACACAGCGCACACAGCACACAGAGCACACACAGAGCACGCATAGTGCACACAGAGTACAGCACACACAGTGTGCACAGAGCACGCACAGCACACACAGCACACACACAGCACACAGAGCGCACACAGCACACACACAGCGCGCACACAGCACACACGCAGCACACAGCACACAGAGCACACACAGCATACAGCACACACACAGTGCACACAGCACACACAGCACACACGCAGCACACACAGAGCACACATGGCATACAGCACACACACAGCACACAGCGCACACGGCACACACACGGCACACACAGCGGCTCACGCAGCCGGGGTCAGCATGGACACGGTCCCGGCAGGTCCGCACTGCCCCTCGGCGGCCGCCCTGGCCGGTTCAGTGGGGAGAGTCCTGCAGCACGGCACCCTTGTGCAGGTGGGATCTGCACTGCAGCCATGCAGGAGGAACGAGGCAGCTCCCTGGTCTGTAGGATGCAGCGCACACGGCACTGCCGGTGCCCCCAGTCCTGTTTCGCATTCTCTCTCCTCCCTCACCCAAGCCTTTCTCCCGTCCTTCTGAAAAGACTGCACTGATACTTAAGATTTGCAATTTGGGGAGGAGTGTCAACTGAAATAGGGGCCTTCTGCTCCACATACCTGATGTGGGGAAGGAGACACCGCTAGAGACTGAGCTCAAAGGATCAGTGGATAGCATGCCTCATCACGGGGAAGCCTGGTGGGTCAGCTTTTCTGTCAGCACAGGGACACTTCTCCACCCTTACACCTCAATTTACTGACTGAATGCAGTGCAGTGCCCTAAGAGTGAAGGGGAACATGGTCTAATCACAGAAGTACAGAATCATTTAGGTTGGAAAAGACCTTAATCATAAAATACAACATACATCCAGCACTTCCAAGTCCACCACTAAGCCATGTCTACAAGTGTCATGTCTACATGTCTTTTATCCTCCCTCCAGGAATGGTGACCCTGATACTTCCTTGAGAAGCCTGTGTTGGGGCTTTGGAACCCTTTCAGTAAAGAAGTATTTCCCTGAACCCGCCCCCCTTCCTCCTGTCCCTGTTCCCTGAGAGCAGAGCTTGACCTTCACCTATCCTGTCAGGAGCTGTGCAGAGCCACAAGGTTCCCCCTGAGCCCCCTTTTCTCCAGGCTGAGCCCCTTCCCAGCTCCCTCAGCCCCACCTGGGGCTCCAGACCCTTCCCAGCTCCATTCCCGGGACATGCTCCAGCCCCTCCAGGTCCTTCTTGTCATGAGGGGCCCAGAGCTACCCCCAGGACTGGAGGTGGCTCAGCAGGGCCAGCACAGGCACAGGCACTGCCCTAGGGCTGTGCCCACACCGGTGCTGCTACAAGCCAGGTACCATTGGCCTCCTGCCCACCTGGCGGCATCTGGGCTTATGTTCAACTGAAAAAAAACCCAACACCCAAAATATTTTGTGCTAGTTTTAAGCCTGTTGCTTCATAATTTCATCACATGCCTGCATCTTCTATAAATTCTAAGCCCTTTTGTGCTTTACCTTTCCTCAGTTGTGGTTGATAATCTCTAGCACTTTTACCTTTGTATATCATTTCTCTAAAGAATTCTCACATGCCTCCTTGGATGGAAATCTCTCCACCTCTCACTGTCCTAATCACTTTTTCCAGAATTCCTCTTGTTCTACTAGTCACTGCATCTTAAGCGATATGAAACTCCATTCTCTCTTCACAACATAGGAGAGCCATAGAACTTCAGCTTTGTTAATTCATTTCCTGTAATATCTAACATCAAAGTTTCCATTTTAATCACTACTGTTAAGCTCAGGTTTACAGAACTCTCTATAAAGATGCCAAGATTTCTTTCCTGAGCTGAAAGGGATAATTTTAGCAATGATGTGGCTACATTAGCAGGTTTATTTTCTTTATGCACTTTACATATAAATTTATTCCGCCATATTGTCATCCAGTTTTGAAACACACTTCCCCAATCCTAAGAGACAGATTTAGGTTCTGCTGCGCCAAATAATATCACATTATCATCTAATTTTGTTGCTTCATTACTTAGACCTTTGGAAATCATTCATCATACACTGAGCACCAATGGGGAACCAAAAAAGTACAGAAACACAACATTTATTCATCCTTCTACAGCCACCACCTTCAGCAACTCCCGGTGTCCCAGGGATTGCACTAACCCAGCTTAGACCTCTTGAAAGCTATGCCTGCAGCTTCCTAAAGGCTCATCAGTCAGTGGAAGTCTGCTCTAGGACTTTGTTGCCATTATCCCTTGACTAACAGCCTAGCAGTGTCTCTCTTTTTCTGTAGCACTTTCCCCATTTACTTATTATCCCCTTTGCAAGGAGAACCTCCTTGACTGCCTGACCTTAATGAAGAAGAGGTGTACCCTTACATTTTCTGGCAAAATTCACCAGGAAGTGCAAATTGCTGCCCCTGGGGAAGAACAACCCCAGGCATCAGGACGTGCTGGGGGTGACTCAGCCCCAGAGCAGTTTGTCAAAGTCCCTGAGTGGAACCCGAGGCAGCAGCGAGGGCAGGGCACCTGGGCTGCACTGGCCACAGTGCCAGGAGGTGCAGCAGGGTGAGGCCACAGCTGGAGAACTGTGCCCAGTGCACGAGAAACATGGACATAATGAGGAGTGCAGAGAAGAGCCATGAAGATGACAAAGGCACTGGAACATCTCTCCTGTGAGGAAAGGCCAGGAGTGCTGGTACTGCTCAGTCTGGAGACGGCTCCGAGGGGAGCTCATTAATGGATATAAATACTGGATGGGAGCATGCAAAGAGGATGGATCCAGGCTCTTTTCAGTGGTGCCCAGTGACGGGATCTGATGCCACAGGCACGAACTGAAATACAAGAGGTTCCCTTGGCACATCAACAAATAGCATTTTACAGTGAGTGTGACAGGTTGCCCAGACAGGTTGTAGAGTCTTCCAGCTTGGAGATATTGAAAGGCTGTCTGGACATGGTCCTGGGCAACCAGCTCTGCTTGATGACCTCCAGAGGGCCCTTCCAACCGCAACCATTGTATGAGTCACTGCTTTTTCTTACTGCTTACAAAGAGTTTTCTTTATTGACTATCTATTTCCCTTATTAGCTTTTATATTCTTTAGAAACCTGGCTGAGAGCCATTTTTAAAACACTGAAATGCAATATGCTGACAAGCCCACTTTTATTTACATGACCTGTAAAATAATTCTAATCCTGATAAAACAGGGACACAATGGAGAATAGAATAACAACATAACAGATCCATGGGGCACATGTGTTTGTCTCTGCAGAAGACACGCTGACTCCTCACCTGCAGTGGCACGCTTACACACCAAGTCTTCAAACAAAAAACAGGACTACACTAATTACAACTTTGTGTGCAATTTACATTGTTAAAGATATTAACAGGTGAGGATGGCTGCAGCACTTGACAGAGGCATTCACTCAGAAAATAAAATTTGAAAGAGTTATGAAGAGCATGACAGAAGACATTACAGAGCACAGCATCAGTCAGTACTGGTTTTTTATCACACTGCAGCCAGTGCTGGTCACATCTCTAAAAGCATACAGCAGAATTAAAACCATACAGATATAGAAAGACTAGATACAAAGTAATGCTCTTATGGAGTGGAACTGAAGCAGAGTGCCTGTTTATATTACAGAGGAGGGGGGAAATATACAGAATAAAAATTGTCACTGTGAGGAAAGGAGCACATTATCTTGGAACAGAAGAACTTGAGGATCACCAACAAAAATGGAGGACTAAGTTCAAAATGAATTAAGTGTTTTTCATGTAAAATAGCCAGCCTGGGGCACTATCTGATGTAGGACTTGACAAGAGACGCTGAAGATGCAAAAAGCAGTAACTAGATAAGGAGCATCCAGTTTTCTCAAACTTGTAAACCACTTGGCAAAGCCTGTATGTGTCAAATGTCCACCAGACACACACCACCATTTACTTCAGAGGATGGTGGAGACTTAGAAGTACCAGACAGTCCAGAGCAAAGTTATGACAGCAGATGTTTCTCAGGGCGCACTGCCTTGGTCCCCTAGCTGGTCTGTGCACATCCCAGGGAGATCTAGGCATAGAGATCTGGATCTATGCTGTTCTCAGCAGTCCACACTGGTTCACTTCCTTACTAAGATAGGTCTGGACTACCAAGCACAAAACTGGCACAAGAATTGCTTACAAACCACATACAGATACCGTTGGACTAGAGACTTTCATTCTTACAAGAATGCTAAGTATTAAGAGAACAAGCAGAGGGGGCTGGCATGGCCTTTACAGCTTCAAATCCTTCCCTGCCCCTTGATCTGCCAAAACCCTTCTTAACAGATATTTGTCCAAGTTCTTAAACCCTCCACTGGTAGAAGGTCTACAAGCAGTATATCACATTTAAATTTCCAATGGTTAACCAGCTTGTCTTTGTGGAAGGTATAAGGTTCACAGTAAGGACCAATGGAAATCAATTAGTGCTCAGTAAAATATGGGTGTCATATGATCCAAAGGCTTCTTTCAGCCATAGGATCCATTAACGTGTAAACAACCATGATCAATGTGGATTAACACCTGGCTTCATGGCTGGTGTTGATGACTGGCTTCTCCAGTCACGGGATGTTTTTTGATGAATACAGATTACTAAGGAGAGATAGGATTCACCATCAGCCAGTTCCCTGAGGACCCTGACACATGTTTCATCAGGTCCCATGGACTTCTGTATGTACGTGTTCCTCAGATGGTCTAGGTCCTGATCTACTCCTACAGTGGGCAGGGCTTCATTCCCCCTGTCCTTACCATGAGATTCAGGGACTCCAGAGATTTGGGAAGAGCAATTACAAGTGAAAACTGAGAGGAAAAATGTTGTTGAGTACCTCAGCCTTCTCCATTTTGGTCATCACCAATTCTCCATCTCATTTATTGGGGGAACATATCCTGGCCATGAGGGCTGACATCCCAGAAACAGCCTGTGTCCTGGGCTGATCCCACAGCATAGACAGCATGTATAGGGGGGATTATTCCTGTTTGCACTTCTCAAACCTCACCTGTGGTCCACAGTACAAGACAAACATGGATCTGTTGGAGGCAAGCCCAGAGGAGGCCACAGAGATGCTCTGAGGGCTGAAGCCCCTCTGCTCTGGAGATGGGCTGAGAGAGACAAGGCTATTGAACTGAGAGAAGCGAAGGCTCCAGGGAGATTTTCTTGCAGCCTTCCAGTATTTAAAGGGGGTTTGTAAGAAAGACAGAGAGAGACCTTTTACCAAGGTCTGTAAGACAGGACTACGGACAACACTTTTAAACTGCTGTTTTAAAGAGGGCAGTTTTAGATTAGACCTAAGGAAGACATTTTTTACAATGAGGGAGGTGAAATGCTGGAACACTAGGTGTGATCTGTGAAGGTCCCTTCCAACCCATACCATTCTATCCCTCTGTGACCCACAGTGAATGAGCTTTGTACTTTCTCCTGCAACTGCTAAGATTGGCCCCTGTCCACACAGAGTGATCAGCCTGCCAGCCCATTCAGTTACTGTGTGGTTACCCCTATGATCTCAAGGAACAAACATGAATAAAACCCCTCAAGTAACCTTCCACTATGTCCTCTCTCTATCATGAAAATGGAAAGCTTAAAAATCTGCAAGTAACATTTTAAAGTCATTCCTCACTGGTCTCATAGCTGCAAACACAGCTTTTCTGTTCCATGTAGACACCACCTTTTAACTATAAATTCTGCTGTTGCCATGGATCATAGTATTTGTCAGGGGAAAATGACTGGTTTAAATCTTTAAAATTAATACATTTATAAATTTTCAAAATCATACTTTGTTGGACCTCGCAATTTCACCAAGTGAAGTCAAATTTCTTTCACATCGTAGATTCATAAAACGTTAAGGAGTTGGAGTGGACTTAAACATGATCTAGTCCCAAGCTCCTCTGCCCCGGGCAGGGACACCTCCCACTAGAACGAGGCCACTCAAGGCCTTACCCAACCCAGCTCTGAGCACTGCCAGGGTCGAGGCATCCACAACCTTCCTGGGCAACATGTGCCAATGTCTAACTACCTTCACAGTAAAAATTTCTTCCTAATATCTAACCTAAATTTCCCCTCTTTCAATTTGTACCCATTACTCCTTTTCCTATTACTGCAGTTACTAACAAAGACTCCCTCTCCAGCTTCCCTGCAGCCCCTTCAGACACTTCCACATAACCTTCTCTTCTCCAGACTGAACAGTCCCAACTTTCTCAGCCTGTCTCCATAGGGGAGGTACTCATCAAAAACATACTTGCAAATCAAAGGCCATGTGCTGAAAAGTTAACTTTACATGATTTCCCACTTCAATGCAATAGCTGTGCCTGTAAATATAAAAATATATAACTGGTAAATTATGTTTTCTTCTCTGCAGTTTAGGATCTCAAAAGGAGCTGAACTACCTTTAAACAAGTAATTTTAAGAAATTTATTCACAGGCAGAGAGTAAGTGTGCCATATTTGGGGGTGAAAAATACAATGTTGAATAGAATCTTGCAGCAGGCAAATTCTTCAGTCTAGCTAAGGCCTTCAAGCTAGCTAAGGCTAGTTCTGCTCAGGGAGAAATGCTTCTATCCCTTGCTTTGGGCACTGATCACAGACAGACACAGACACCACCTCCATGCCAGTACAGAAAACAGAGAAGACTACAGGACTGTAAGAGGCCAGAAAGGAAAGGATTGGAAGTTTGCCTCTCAAACTCTGAAACCTGTGAATGCAGAGTTTTTTTTTTTTTTTTTTTTTTTTAATGGAAGGAAGACTAAAACAGCTTTCCATAAAATTCATGAGGTCCTTGTCGAGCACAGAGCTGCTAGGGCTCTCAAATACATCCAGGTACAGAAATGACAGTGTCATTGTCACTTCCCCATCTACTCAGTGAATATTGGAAACAACTGACAAGGGCATCTCAGGCTGTCAATTCACACCTCACTTGATGAACACTGACAAAATCAAACACACCTCACTTGATGACCTCTGAGGAACATTCCCAGAACAAGACCTGTTAGCCAGTGTCTGCATTATGAAAACACTATGGAGAGCACAGTGCAACCTTGTGAACTAGATGAAAAGGCACATAAATTGTAGATACCTGCTTGGTTCCATGTACTCAGGACGTTTCTATGTAAATGCAAAACCTGGATAACTCCCCTGGTATTACACCCGAACTCTTAATCCTTTACAGTTTAAATTAAGAACCATTCAATTCCTCCAGCTGCATCTTTCCAGAAAAGATAAGCTCCTGGAATGCTGTTCAATTCAAGGAGAGACCACCAAATTCCAGTTGTTAGTCCAAGCACTCTGCTTGGAAACCACTGCACTGGGTGAGGAGATAGTGCCAAGTGATAAAGAGAACGGAATGTTAACGTTAACATCTTAATGAAAAAACGGAAGGAGTTTTCATACATAAGCCCTTCCAATTCCAGTGAGAACTGTTATAACCTAGGCTGTTTATTTCCAAAGCAAAATAGTATGCATTTCTTCTACCACACAATTTACACTATCAGTGAGGTGACCTGTGTAGGCTGTGAAAGGTGAGAAGTCACCAATCCAGGTGTGGCAAAAACAAAAGTCCCCTACAGGCATGCTGTGTACTGGCTGGGAAAACAGACAGGTAGCTACAGGTGGACATTCACAGCAGAAGCAACAAGAAGAATGTAACTAATGTAGAAAATGAGGATGTGAGTGGCAGATTTGGGCACCTTATCATGGAGATGCCCATCCAGCAACAGCAACTACTGAAGAAGTCTTCCTAGGTGGGAAGAGCTAATTTAAACCTGCACTGAGAAGGTGCCAACAGATAATAACCAGATAATAACCACCCGACAAGAACTAATCATGTTTACTTGTGGCAAATGGAGTAATGAATTACCACAAAGAATACTTGCTACTAGTACTACTCCTAATACTCCTCTTAGCAACTACATTCTTCAATATCACTTCCTCTGAGCCAGTCCACTCTGCCAGACCAGCATCTTCCTGCCAACACTAGCACAAACTACCACACAAGTAACTGGCTATTCAAATGACCAGTTTATGTCAGCAGCAGCAAGCTGGCGTCTTAGGATTCATTTCACAACATAGTATTTCCCATATGCCCAAAAGCAAACATTTCCCATCCCCAGTCCAAAGCACAGACACATCCTTCCTGACTAAAACAGGTCATTTTTCAAAGAGCTAAAACCTACCTGTATCAGACAAGGCAGCTGAACACCTGGAGTCACATCTGTGTAGACAAGAGGAAGCAAGAAACTTATCCTGTGGATGGAGCTGGAGACCAGCTATTATGTCATGATAAATTAGCAGGAGATGTTCTCATTGACCTTAAGCAGGAACAGCTCTAAGACAGCAGGCTGAGGATACATTTGGATCCAGCTCTGAAAGGAGAAAGTACATACTGGGTGAGAGGGAAATAACATACAATAAAAATAACATTTCCTAGAACAGCATGAACCCACGTGACACTTCATAAGCAGCACAACTTGCGGAAAAAGAGAGGGGGAGAAGAAAGGGAAGATGAGACTGACATAGCAGTTTGGGACTTCTCTGGGGACTGTGCACATAGGTGCATGACCAGGCTGCCAGGACAGCAGTTTTGCCCAGGCACTGGCCCATCCATGTAGGCTCTTCAGTTTCCCCACAGGACCCAGCTTGTATTTGTGGAGTCTGGAAAGAACATGGAGGTTACTGCTTGCCCATAACCTGTCAACCTATTGATCAGGCTCTGATAAGAACCACAGGGTGGGTGGGATTGGAGTGGACCCCTGGAATTTGCCTGTCCCAAGAAGCAAGGGTATCGTCTCACACAGATGTTCTCAACCTTGGGGAAGCAGGCCAGTTTAGGAACATTAACCGAGTCAGCTTGCTTTCATCCTTAAAAAAATCAATTCCTTAAAGAACTCAGAATCAGCTCCTACCAGAACACTCCAGCATTTTATCAGGCACCGTTAGCTGCCTGAGTAGGTTAAGGAGAGTGTGGCAAGCTGGAATAATTAATGATCCTACAGATTTAGGGCGTAGTCAGGCAGCTTCAGTGTCTGCATGCTATGATAGCTCCCAGAGAAGATGAACCAGGCTAAGAAGGAAAAGGGACCTGTTCCATGGGAAGAGCTGAGGCAGTTGCACCTGCACACACAAAGCCCTGCTGCTCCTGACAGCTCTGTACTGTAGCTGATGAAGAAAAGCAGCATTACAGCAGAATAGGTGTGAGCACCAGCGCACACAGCATTCTCAAGCATAAGCTCACATCTAGACATACAAATAGAAACAACTGTTCAGAGAATGGATAGGTAAGAAAGGGAAGTATGAGCATTGCAGTGCCAGCCTGGGCAGTACCAGGCAGCATGAGCAGAGTGGATAACTCCACCAGGGACAGGACCAAGGCTCTGTATCTAGTGGGGTCAAGAAAAGGGAAGAACAAGGGGCAAAAAGAAGATAATGGTGAATTCTGCTGAAACAGAGCAGTAGTAAAGGAAGGACAGAGCCCAGGCTCGCAGGGGCTGAGGCAAACACTGGAGTGGAGGCAGCGCAAGTGAGAAGGGAGAGTGCACGAGGTACAGAAAGGAACATTACTGCAGCGTTGAGGAAAAGGAGGAGAGCAAAGGCTGAGTATCCTCACCCTGCCTTAGGGGCAAGGCCAAGCTGCAAGTTCCTCCTCACAGAGAGGTCAGGGAATTCCACAAGGGAAGACGAGCTCAGCTTGTTTGATTGGTGGCGTCCCCATGGAAAACAGCAGATTGTTGATTGCTCCTGAGACAACACCAAAGAACTGGTTATTTTCAGAAGCTGCAGGACTTCCTTGAATGGGTGGTAGGGTGAAGTCAGTCTCTCCAAGAAGGGCAGTGCTGACAGCACCAGGCAAGGATAGTGCACACTCTCCCAGATCATGCTAACTGGTGAATGACATTGCTTGCTCCTCAGTCCCCCATTTCAATTCTACTTCAGTTTCTCCCAGCAGCAACTTGCACACAGGGATCCTCCACAGGCCATGGTGGTGGAGGGAGGGGAGAAGAGTTCAGGCTTCAGGGAACAGGAAGGAGGGAAAGAGCAGCGATCTCCAGCAGCAAACTCCTGGTGCCAAAGTGAGATGGTTTGCATGTGTGGGAAGTCAGGAGATATTCCAGAAGGCCATGCAGAGCATCAGTCTCTCACAGGCACGGATCTGCTAGTCCTGAGAGAGTATCTTGGACTGTATGTTATCTCCCTCTGAAGACAGAACTGAGAGGCATCTTAGAGGCAGCAAGTCAAATACTCTCTCTCAAAAGCTGCCATCTCCTGTGTGAAGGCTGGTGGTTCCCGGAGCACCAGAGACAGCAGTCAGTTAGATGCAGGGCAGCGCTGGGGCATCTCCAGGGACAGGGTGTTAAGAGGAGGACCCTCCTCTCCAGAGGATGCATGGACCATGTCAGGGCAGGATGGGCAAATCCAGAAGAGTGATGGTGTCTCCCTCGGTAAAGTCAGTCCCTGCTAAAGGAGACTCTCCCGAGGGGGCCTGCAGCCCACATTCGGGAGCAGTAAATGAGCACTGGGCTCCCCCTTTCTGCCTGGCTCTCCGAGCGAGCCGAGTTCCTGCAAGGCAGCAAAGCCGCCGGGGCTCGGCAGAGGAGCGGGGCCCGCGCTGGGACACCCGGCGGGGTCAGGCGGGCGCTGCACCGCCTAAAGCCGAGTCCGCGGGGCAGATCAGAGAGCGCGGCGCAGCAGCCGCCAGGGTGCTCCAGGCGCGGCTCCACGAGGGAGCGGCAGCGGAGGAAGGCGGCACCGCCGGGCGGTACCGGCGGCGCAGGGGTCCGCCCGGACTCCACCAGGTTACTCACCGGGCGAGCCCTGCTAGCAGCGCTCGGGCGGGAGCAGCAACGGCGTTGCCCGGGGTCCGTGCCCGGCCCTGGGTACCGCCGGCGCCTGGCAGATGCCCGGGGCAGGGCCGGGCCGGAGAGCGGCCGGGGCGGGGGGGCCGCGCGGCGCTCACCGTCCCGTCCATGCTCCGCTCCCGCCGCGGCCGTCCGCGCGCGGAGCGCCTGCGCGGCGCTGCGGAGAGCGGCCAGGGGCCGTCTGTAAAGTGCATCTCGCCCGCCGCGCCGGGGGACAGGGTCCCGCACCGGGAGCCCGGCCTCGGCCGCGCCGCTGCGGCGGGAGGGCGGTGCAGCCGCGGCCCCTGCCCCGCTCCCAGCCCCGCGGGGGCGGCGCGGCGCGGAGCTCCTCCCGGGGACAGGTGGGTGCGGCGCCCACGCCCTCCCAGCCCCACGGGCTGCTTTGGCTCCGCCGCCTCGACGGACCTCGAGAGAGACGCGGACTGGCTTTATGTCCGCCGCCGCCGCCGCCAGGGTCCCCAGCCCCGCCGCCCCTGCTTCCGCCACCACAACCACCCCCTTCTCTCCCCACCAGTGCCCCGCACACCGCCGGAGCCCCCTTTCTACCGCAGCCCCCAGCCCCGCACTCCGCGCCCCGCACTCACCGCCGCCCCCTGCCGCCCCCGCCGCCGCAGCCCCGGCGCTCTCGCAGCGCTCCCGGCGCCGCCGCAGCCTCCGCGCGCTCCCCAGCGCCGCCTGCCGGCCCCGCTCTGCATCACCCCCGGGCCGCGGGGCCCGCCGCAGAGCCCCCGCCCCGCCCGGCCCGGCCCGGCCCGCGCCTGGCTGGGGCCCAGCACCGCCCGGCACCGAGCGGGGCTCATCGGGAGGCAATGAGAATTCCAGTGGCGATGGGGACGGTAGTAGCAGGATGAGAGAGCAAAGAGGCCAGGGGAGCTCTGAGGCACGTGCAATCCTTCAAACTCAGAACCCGCCCAGAGCTGCGATCCGCTCTCCGCACGCTTTGCCTGGTGTTAAGGAGCTGGTGACTCCCGGGAGGGTCAAGATGAGGGTACCGGGCCTGGCGGGCTACAGGTCTGCGGTTCGGTGTCAATTGTAACAGGAAAATTGCTTCTTAAACACCCCGGGGGTGATCTGTGTGACATGCACTTTGACAGAGCAATTAGAAGAAACCTTCAGTGTGACCTACCAAAGCCCTGCAGTCCATGGGGATGAGGGAAGTTCGGACAGAACGAGCACTGACAATGAATACTTCGTAGTAATGCTCCAAGGAGCTGTGAGGAAGGAGTGAAAGGACTGAGCTCCACCTGCAAGGAGCCAAGCAAACCTGACAGCCTCACATGCTCAAAATCAGTGCAAGTCTAAAAGATGAAGTAAAATATTGTAAAGATCACAAGGTGGATTTAAGTTGTGCACATCCTTTTGGCTTTTTCACCATATTTTCTGTGTCACATTTTCAAGCTTATTTCCTACAGTTATTTGTACCAGCAAAACACTGTTGCAAGTGGAAAATGAGCTTCTGTGGGACCTGTCACCAGAAAATTGCCCCCTTTGAGAACCCATGGGCAACGGTTCAGCATGCATGCTGAGAAGATAAGGTAAGTGCCTAGCACATCCAGAAAGAGTTCGTAATGGGAGAGGGTGACTGAAGTACAGGTCTAGGGAGTGAGCCCTGGGACAGTGGGGCATGAAAGCATCTGGTATAGTGGGGTTCAGGCCACAACTCCTGGCTTGAGACCAAGCTGGCAGCTGGCACCTGCACATGCTCTGCAGTGCTGTACAGAATATTTCACAATGGATGTGTGACAAGGCAATGCTCCAAGACAACGAGAAGACAGCAAGCTCCTAAGAACTCTTTGTGCTGGAGTTGAGAATGGAGGAGTATGCTGAGCAATACCTTGCTGTAGCTGGGGAAATGTGCACCTGTTAATGAGAGCATCCTGCCCTCTCTCTGCTCATCTGACCAACAGCAACTCCAGAACTTCTGTGAAACAGTTTAGACCATCTGCAAGACCTGGGTTGCACTCTCCAGTGTGCTGGGAATTGGCTCTGCAGCCCTTTGGGGTGAAGCAGCTTGTGAGCTGTGACTGAGTGGAGAACATGCCCAGACAGACCTGAACTGCTGGTCAGGTCTGCCCCAGGGAGGGGAGGCCACCCTGGGAGATCCCCCAAGGGAGATGGGCTACTGGTCTAGGTCACATGGCAGAGGCACATCATTTATATTCTGGTCTTGGAGAAGACTGGACACTATGATTAGATAAAATACCCGAGTTCACAGCATCTGGGGTTTTTTTTTTGGGTTGGTTTTTTGTTTGTTTTTTAAGTATACTTGTTAATTTGGGATAGAGTAGCAGCTCTGTCACAGATGAAAAAGGTGGAGAGTCTATTTTTACCTGTTTCTTGAAGTTAAAAATGCAGCTGGGACCGAAGCTTCTTTTGTTTGTAACATACACTACACATCCTTCTCTAGGATCAACAGATTATTCCAACAGGATATATCAGCCAGTCTAAAACATGCAATGGATGAAATTACCTTCACAACTGAAGACAAGGAAGAAAAACATCCATTGTTGTGGACCCAAAGAAGGTGAAGTATACACAAAAGTAAACACACCCAGTGCATGTTGGGGAAAGCAGAGACATCAGATAAGAGTGTGCATTTCTTCAGGGCTATAAGATCATACCCAACAGTCATGGTAATTTGTCTTCCTGGCCAGTACATGACCCCACTGTAGTATACAGACTTGGTATCATGATCCTCACATAGTTCATCATTTCTGGCTGAAATAAAGTGCATCCTTGAAAAAGATCTAGTCTTTTTTAGCACAAGAGACAAAAACGGTGGCACAGAGTCAAATCATAAGCACACCTGACTGATCTACCCTCTCCCCGACAGTGGGCAACACTGCCTAGAAAAAAAAACACTAAACAGGGTAGATGAAGAGTGCTCCTTCCCTGGCAGCTCTCATAACACTTACAGATTTGTAATTCAGAGACCTGCTGTACCAGAGGTTTTGGCTTTGTGTTTTAACAGCCTTTGATAGATTTCTCTTTTGCAAATTTCATCCACTGTATAGTGACAGTCATGAAATTTAAGGCCATGAAGGACTTACTCTACCCACTTACATTTGACAAGTAATTTCACACTTGTCTCCAATGACTTCTGTTACACAAACCAAGTAAATTGTAGCACGCAGGAGAAGTTACCACTGTAATTCCACTAGCTACTCACTTGCAGCACTGAAAGCATGTGCCTGTTTTCCTTTGGAATTAAATCTGCTGCAGTCATGCCTTACCCCTGGACAACTAAAAGCTGTTTTAGTATCCAGTGTTTTCACTTTGTACATGTACTCACACACCCTAATCAGATCACTCACGACCTTCTAAGAGTTCATAGAAACATAGGAAGGTTTGGGTTGGGAGGGACTTTTAAAGGCCATCTAGTCCCACCCCGCCATGGACAGGGACATTTCCAACTCATAATAAGGTCACTCCAAGTCCCGTTCAACCTCGCCTTGGAGACCTCCACGGATGAGGTTCTTTGGGCAACCTGTGCCAGTGCTTTCCAGCCTCATTTTAAAAATGGTCTCTCATCTAGTCTGCATCTATCCTCTTTTAGTTTAAAACTGTTAAATCCAGTTTAAAGTCATTACCCCTTGTCTTACAACTACAAGAGTTCTGCATCTCACACTGTAAAATACTTCTTACAATCTTCAGGTAAGTTTTGTGATCTTCAAATGTTCTTCTTTTCTCTGTTCCCTAGAAGCCTTAAAAATAGGCTGTGTGCTATGCCACCAGGGCCCTTCTTGCTGTCTCACATCAACAGCAATTGATTTCTGTTTCCCCCAGACTGTCTACCTGTAAAGATCTGTTATATCATGTCTTAAATCTATACTTTACAGGGCTGGGACAGAGCCTGGATATTAGTGTCTGAAACAGTGGTCCAAGAAAAATTAAGCTGCTTGCACTTTAATACAGTCAGTTTCTTTGCAGACTTGCCTTTTTTTAACATGCAGTCCTCTCTGGAGGAGTGATACAACATCTTCCCCAAGCACGTAAGTTTGCATTTGAGTGTTCTAAGACAAAAGTCTATATGAAGGGCCTTACTCTTCTTCACTATTATCCTCTCTTCATGACTTTTTTTGCATATTTTTATATATCTGCTGGTTTTATTTGTAGCGATCTTATATTTGCTTCCAAATAATCAATTAAGTGTCAAACAACACTGGCTGGAGAACTCTCCCTCAGATAAAGACCAGAATCCCCAGCTTATGGATTGGGCAGTTTGCTGGCAGTATTTCCTGCCTTTCCTTTCCCACAGAGCTGGATTGTAAAAAAATAGAAGAATCAGCTTCCAGCTTCCCTCAGCTTTCTCCCAAGATACAAGATGCTCTTAAGAATTTTAAGTTCTGTGTAGTGTTGCATCATCATCTGACATACCCTGAACACAGGCAGGGACTTGCCAACAACAAGTTGGCAACAACATTCCTGGCTTTTGGGTTACATCCATCAAATCTCACTATCCTGTTTCCCATTATTCTTTCTTCTCTAATGAGGACTCACTAATGATTCTTGCTTGCCCTATGTCTTTTCAAATCCTTTCCTTTAGCAGCTTGTTTTACATCCCAGACATCCCCACCTGTCACATCCCCTACAGCTCTCAGTCAGCAATTCCTGACAACCAATTCCTGTATCTCTCCCACGTTAATGCTCAGCTTAGTGGCATGACACCCTCTGTGTCCCTGTGCAGAAAATCTGCTGCTTGCTTGGTTTCTTACAGCACCCAGTGTCCACTGCCAGTCCTTCCAGATGTGTTACGTAGAACAATGATCCAAGGAATTCTCCTTGGATATTACACTGTACTGAAACTTGCAATTACAAGCTCTGTATCCTCACTGACACCGGGAAGTTATTTTTCAGGCACCAGAATCTCTTTTGCATTCAAGACCAGTACACCATCCCCAAGGTGAGCAGCACTGGAGTTTTCACTCTGTCCGTCTCTGCCGTGGCACATGATCCCACCTGGCAGTCGCTGCATTCCAAGGAGACATTAACATGAGCACACACAGGCCTGTGCTGCTCACAGGGCAAAGTCCGACCTGGTTTTGCAGCGCAAACCCCTTGCCCACCAGGCAGTCTCAGCCAGCTCATCATACAGAAATGCCCGTGGGCAGCTCTGGGTCATGCCCAGCCATTCTGCCACTCATATAGTCTGGCTTTTGTCTAACAGCGAGGCAAAAAATTCTCACGCAAGCATCCTTTCTGTGTGACAGCAGAAATGAGGAACAGAGTTGTTTTCTTATAACGGCTCTAACTGCAAAAAAGGGAGAACCACCACTGCAGGTGGGGTCTGCAGGGCATGCTGGGTGTGGATCAGAGGCCCACTTGGGGTTCTCCACATCTAAAGGATATGAGATGATGCACACTATTCTTTTGTGTTTGGTCTAACACATATTTTAAATAGCACCCTACACAGCCCGAGTCTCTTTCCTACCTGGATTGTAATTGATCAGGACCTCCTCATGCAGAACGACTCTCATAATAATAAAAGGTTTCCCAGGTAATTGCTGTTGTCCTCATTCTGTGAATGTGTGCTTAGATGTTGCATATAGGAAAAACTTTGCAAAATAAGGGCATTGTTAACCTTGTAAAATCATGGCTCAGGCCTGCTACTTTGGCTAAGTAGAAGAGGACTATGGGAAAGTGACTCATCTGAACTGGAGGTAGAAAAACAAGTTATATAACCATTACGTGCTCACATTGTGGTGAATGCTGGTTAGCTGAATTACATTCGCTATGCTAAAATGGAATGTAACTGCTAACAGCCTAGCTACTTTAAAAGGCCTGTTTTTTCCAATAAAGGGCTCTCCTTTGCACCTGCCTGGGGAGTCTGCATTGCTCTGCTTCATTCACTTAGCAACAAACACACATCCACATAAAGCACTGCAGAAATCTGTGATCTTCCCATGTAAATGTAACTGAGACATGCCTTACTTGTTAAATAACAAAATCCGAAATTTCTATCCAATTTGAACCAATGTTGCTGACTTTGAATCCTTCTTTTAAGCCTTTCTAATTTTTCAGCATCTCTTTTGTTGCCCACACCAGACCTTCACCTCGCTCACCTCATGAGATGAGTGTAGCAAGTACAACCTCTCTCCGTCAGCAGTGACCCTGCAGTGATGAACAGGGTCAGTCACACTTGCTGGCTTATCACATAAATTCACAAGCTCACATTGGGGCTTTGATTTCTGGGATGCTGGCTGGAGAAATGATGCTGGAAAGCTGAAAAAGCAAAAGGATTAGTGGGGTCCTGGTGGATACCAAGCTAAACATAAGCCAGCAGCATTCCCATGGAACAAAGGTGGCCAACAGCATCCTGGGCCACAGCAGCAGGACTGCGACCAGCAGGTCAAGGACAATGACCTGCCTCCTCAGCACAAATGGGACATGCCAGGAGTGCTGTGTCCTGGAGAAAAGGAGGCTTAGAGGTGACCTTATTGCTCTCTACAACTTCCTGAAGGGAGGTTGTAGACAGGTGGGGGTCAGTCTCTTCCACTGGGCAGCAACTGACAGAACAAGAGGACAGTCTCAAGCTACGTCAGGGGAGGTACAGGTTGGATATTAGGAAAAAAAATTTCACCGAAAGAATAATAAAGTACTGGAATTGTCTTCCCAGAGAGGTGGTAGAATCACCATCTCTGGATGTGTTTAAAAAGAGACTGGACGTGGCACTTGGTGTTATAGTCGAGGTGTTAGGGCATAGGTTGGACTTGATGATCTTGGAGGTCTCTTCCAACCTCATCGTTCTGTGATTCTGTCCAGTCTGGGCTTCCCAATACAAGACAGACATGGACATACTGGAGTTAGTCCAGTAAATGGACGTGGAAACATTAAGTAATGGGAACTGGGACTGTTTTGTCTGGAGAACAGGCTTAGGGCAGTCTCACCTGTGTGTGTGTCAGTAATGGGAAAGTGTAAGGAAGACAAACAGCTGCTGCTCAGTGGCGTCCAGTGATGCTGAGAGAAACAATGGGCACAAATTAAAATGCAAAAAAATTTCATTTAAACAGCAGAAATGTAAATGTTACTATCCACTCTACTGCTGTGAGTCTCCATCCCCAAGATATTTAAACTGGAACCACTCTGCAGCTCTGGAAGAGCCAAAACCATCAAAGTGAAAGTGGTTGAGTAGCTTTGTCCAACTAACCCAGACAAGCTGTGTTTATGCCTCTTGAAAAAGTGAAACGCATAAATATAGGAGGGCGTTTACCTCCCTCATCCCAGAGGCTGCACAGTTTACAAGTGACAACATTACTCTGCCTGGAAAGAAAATTTAATTTATTTAAAAAAACCCCAAAATAAACCAAACCCCTCTACTGAAACAGCCTCATTCCATAGCCCATGTGCCTCAGGGTCTGAGAGAGTCTTCCTCCTCCCCTGACCTCACATACCCTTCACCCATGGCAAGGCTGAGAAGGGGATGGAAAGTGACGAGTGTTAAGGTGCTGAGAAGCTCTTGAAGTTTCTCATCTCTCAAGTGCTGTTGGCCTGTTCCTGCTCAAAGAGGGCCATGGCTAAATGTGAGCGGGATGCAAGTCCTTCCAAGTTACTGAGCACACAGCGGTGGTACAGTTCCTCGCTGAGCCGGGGATTGCAGCTTCTCAGTGTGTATTTCTGCACTAGCCCTGGCTCCACAGCCCTGAACAGGTGCAGGCCAGAATAGTGGAGGAAGACATCAAATACCTCCATGCTCTCCAGCACCTCATCTCGGTCCAGGATATCAGCTGCGAGCTTGGTACGTGCTGTCATGTAGTCAGAATTATAAAAGCAGGCCTCAGCAAAGGAATGTCTGTCAAAATGCCCATCTCTCAGGAAGTCAGTGCTGGAGGATGCTGTCTGATCACCACGGTACACCAGCGCAGGGTTGAACTCCTGGAAATGCACAGGGAAAAAGACTTGCCAATTGCTGATGGTATTCATGCGGCAGCGGTTCAGAAACTCCATGTTGATTTCTGTCCAGACGCTGGCCAAGAAAAACAGTGTGTCCACAGGGTGCTTCTTTGAGACTATATCCATGAGCTTTACTTGCGATGGCACCTCTGTTTTAACACTAATCCATGGGATTTTAACTTCTGCATAGCGTTTCTCTAGCTCTCCTACCATGGCTTTGACTCCAGCAAAAACATCCACCTGACCAACTCTCTGGGCATCGTAGGGATGGTAGATAAAAAGCAAAGTCAGCAAGGCATTATCATGTGTGTCCAGTGTGTTCATAGCAAACATATCCAGGAAGTTTGCTACAAAATCCAGGTCCTGCACTGTCAAGGGAAGCACCATTTGCACCCGTGTGGCCTCTGTCACATATGGCATGGGAATAATTTCCACCTTACTTAAGGGTCGGACCAAGCTCACTCGCTTGGCCAAAACGTGACTGTGACCCTTCTGAGTGGCAGCCTCCAGGAGCAGGTCCAGGGTGTATTCCATGCCCCGCGTGGGGTCGAAGCGCCGGTAGCCATTCAGCAGCTGCCGCTTGCTGAAGCGGAGCAGGGGCTGATAGAGACGGTTCAGCTGCTCCACCGCAGACTCAATGATTTCACTAACATCTGCCTTACTGGCTCCAGAGAGCTCACACTTTGGGGAGCCGTCAGGACAGGAGAACAGGTGCTGTTCCGTGAAGTAGTCCCAGCTGATCACCTCAAAACGAGACTTTGGAAGGAACGGGGCATTAATGCCCACAGGCCAGGTCACACCCGCCTCACCTGCAGGGGTCAGTGCTGTCAGGTTCCTGATCTGCATCTGTGCAAAGAGAGAACATAAACTGATTGCCACTATGTTCTCAAAGATCTAGGCCAGCTCCTCCCCAGGCCCACCTCAACCCCTACAACTGTACATGGGTAGTGTCACACCAGGAGTTTTGGGTAACCTGGTATCAGAAGTTCTGTTTCTGAGACAAGGGACTATAGCCTGTGTCTGATTGACAGTTGCCCACAAACAGAAGCAATGATCTTCCTCCAGTGTGCTGAAAATGAAGGAAATCCTCTGTTTGGTCAAGGAGTTTTTTCAGGTAGCCCTCACCACATACCTGGAGGTCCTGGATCTCCTGATAGACTCTGTCCAGCTGGATCCTGCTGAACTGCTTGTGCAGCCGGTACATCAGGGTCATGTCAGAAACAGGGTGAACCGCAAGAGCTGCTTGGAAATCCTCTTCTTCCTCCTTCTCCAGTTCAGTATTCTTGGCTAATTCATAAGTGTGATAATGCTGGCCCTGAAGCAGACAAAAGCCAGAAAGACTGGCATGGAACTTGAGTTCACAGAGGAGCGTTTCCTCACCCCACACACACGTCTGTGTGTACTTTCCATACTGAGTGCAGTTTCCAGAAAAAAAATGTGGTAAGTTGTACTTCCCACCCTGCACTGCATTCCCACTTGCTCCTCAGTACCAACATACCCTTTATCGTGCCCTCAAAAACCTGTGAATCAGCCCTGCTAGTAAGGCTGAAAATTAAATCCCGTGTGTGCTCTCTCCCTCAACATACCAGCTGTGATTCTGGGCCCCCCCGCCAATGCTGCCATAGCACAGAGCCCTTCCTTCCTCTGCAACTCACAGCAGCAGCTCACAAAAAAAGCCACTTGGCTATGCAGTAGAGAATGAATCAGATTCTGGGCTTTGTCAGGCTCAGCTAACACAAAACCTGAGCAGGGAGGTAGTACCTGGAGCTGGGAAACACAAGTGATGCCAAGGAAATCAATGATGCAACGACCTAGCCACTCATCTGGGCGCACACTGAGGATCTCATTGCGGCAGCTGTCCAGGTGTGGGTGGAGCTTAAGCAAGAGGCTACGGGATAGCAGGTAGCCAAAGCCCCCGTGACAGTAACGGGCCTGCTCATCTCCCCCGATGAACTCCTCTGCTCGGCCCAGGTACACATCTTGGTTAATACTCAGGTGTGTCACCAGAGCCTTGACCTGCTCAGCTTGGGCATAGGTGTCATCCTGCATGATGTAGAACCAGTCATAGTCAGAACCAAAATGTTGATGGATATAGTTCATGGTCTCATACATGAGCCAAATGGGCCTCTCGTCGCCGTGGGCCACCAGCACCATGCCATGGGGCACCTTGGCACTGCGCAGCCCGGTGAAGTACAGCAGGCGTGGGAAGTGGTGGGCCACTGTCTTGTTCACTGCCACTGCCAATGTGTTCAATGTGGCCTTGGAGGTCAGCACAGCCACAAACAGTCTCTCATGGAATCCCAATTCTGTCTGAATGTAGCGAGTTCTGTAAAGGAAGTACATACCTACATGACAAACAGCTGGAGGAGAAAAAAAAAATCAAAGAATTATGGTAACCTGGGACAAATCATTAAATGCTGGAATCTACCCAGGGTGAAAAAGTCAAGCCTAGTCATAGAGGTTTAAGAGAAGACTCACTAGTGAAAATCCCATTTTGTAAAAACACTTGCTTCTTTCAAGGTCGCTACAATCTCACATTATCTATTTGAGCTAGAAAACTGTGCCACTGCAATTAAAATTAAAATACCACAGAGCTAACCACTTGAAGCTTAGTACACGGTGCAGCTTAGCAGGTATGCTCAACAAAAACACAGGAATTATTATTAAGGAGTCTCTAGTGCTGGTGGCTGAGGGGTGCTGGAGTACACCAGCTGCACACGGGGCCCTGGGTGCTGGGAGATCACTGAAGACCCAGGCCATGAACCAGCAATGGGTGGTGGTCTTTGGCCACACAAAAGGCACAAAGCCCGGCAGGACCCAGTGAACAATGAGGAGACTCCAGACCAAAAACCACCACTGCACCAAGGGGCACATGAGGAAACATATGAAGAGAACAGACAGACTGTGAGGGTACAAAAGTCCAGGGGTCCCTTTGTTCAGGGTCCCTCTGCAGAGGCACCACCCTGAGCTGTTATGATATTGCTACACCATAAGTGAAATACTAAGAGAAACCAAAGAGACTCTGCTACAGGAAACCTGGGGCCAAGGAAACTTGTCTGGCAGTATGAGCGTGGTGTGTGGAAGGAGCTGAGCAAGGCACCTCTTGGGTCACCAGAGCTGCAAAGGAGCCTCGGTCCCAGCAAGGACAGCCTAGGGCAGGCGCGGCCCAGGGCGGGCACAGTGTGGCACCCAGAGTGGCTCCTGGATGGTCAGGCAGGAAAATTTCCTTAACACATACACTACGATTAGTTGACCAGAATTTCCCTAACAAGTAGACCAGTTAAAACAAGTTTTGAAGAATAATTTAACATGTTCTATTAAACATGAGTAACAAAACAGCTCCCAGATCTCAGAATGGTTTGGGGCAGAAAAGACCTTTAACGTCATCTAGTTCCAACATCCTGCCACAGGCACAGACATCTTCCACTAGACCAGGGTGCTCCAAGCCCTGTCCAACCCAGCCTAGGACACTGCCAGGGATGGGACAGCCACAACTTCTCTGGGTAACCTGTGCCAGTGCTTTGCCATCCTCACAGGAAAGACTTTCTTCCTAATATCTAATCTAAACCTACTGCCCTTCAGTTTGAAGTCACCCTGCCTTGTCCTGTCACTCCATGTCTTTGTTAAACAGTCTCTCCATCCTTCTTGGCTGCTCCCTTTGCAGTACTGTAAGGCTGCAGCTAGAACACTGTGAAGCTTCTTTTCTCCAGACTGAACAATTCAAATTCTCTCAGCCTTTCCTTCACCCCTCTAATCATCTTGGTGGCTTCCTCTAGACTCACTCCAACAAGTTGATGTCCTTTTAGAGTTGGGGACCCCAGGGCTGGATGCTGCATTGCAGGTGGGGTCTCACCTGAGCAGGGCAGAATCACCCTCCCTGTACTGAGAAGAAATAGTCTCATTCTTCTTGGGCAATTTTGCTACCTTTTTTTTCCCTCAGGTTAATTTCCTGAACACATCTCTTGCAGCCCTTAAGGCAACAATCTTGGCCGTTGCCTTGGTGCACCACACTCTTACTACACAAGTTATTTCAAACAGTAAACTTCACCTCGAACCTGTTCACTTACACGAAGATTCAAAACTTCCCATGAGAATATTTTGCTTGAAGAAAATCCAGGCCAGAAAAAACATGCCTTACCTGAGCACTTTTTTGTAAGGCTTGTTGGGGTCTCTGTAATACGGCACAATCCGAGGCCTGAAGTCCTCGTGGCCCGGGCCCGGCCTCCCCTCCGCTGCCTCGGGCGGAGCCCCACGGGCGGGCGGGCCCGGTGCCAGGCAGCGCTCCTCAGCCGCGCCGTGGCTCCAGGAAGCGCGCAGGAGGCTCAGGCTGCAACCCAGGGACAGCCCGAGCAGGAGAGGCAGCGCGGGCCGCAGCGCGCTCAGGACCGCGCCCAGGCGCATCGCGGCAGCTACGGCCAGGCCGGGCTCTCGGAGCAGCCGCAGGACATGGCGGGCGCGGGGCGCTCGGGCGGCAGCGGTCCCGCGGGACGGCGGCCCCAGGGCTCTCTTACCCGCAGGCCGGTGACAGGACGGAGGGCGGGCCGGAGTTCCGAGACAGGGGCGCGGGGAGTGACGGCGGCTCCAGCCCGGCCGCGCTCCGCCGCTGCCACCTCACCTGCCACATCGCCCCGCGCGCTTCCGCTTCCGCCGCGTGGTGCCCGGCGGCCGCTCTGGCCCGCGCCGCCTTCGCCTCTATGGTAACCTGCGGGGGCGGGGCCGGGCCGGCGCGCGGCATGCCGGGAGGCGCGGCGGCCGTGCGGACTGCCCGCGCACCGCCCGGCGCCGGTGACGGTCCGCGCTACGATTGGCCGGTGCGCCGAGGGGGCGGGGCGCTCGCACGCGGTCGCGGCGGGGCTGTTGCGACAGAAGGAAAGCGCGAGCGGCCGGTGCGGGCGGGCCCGGGGAGCTGAGCGTGGGGAGCAGCGGGGCAGGGCCGGGCCGGGCCGGGGTGGGCGGCGCGGCGCGGGCAGCCCGGCAGGCGGGCGGGAACCCTCATCAGGAGCCGGGGGCGCCGTGTGCTCCGGGCCGGGGAGCAGAGGCGGGGCGACCCGGGCCGGGCCGGATCGGCGCGGCCTAACGGCGCCTGTCGCCCCCTCTGGCGTAGCTCCCACCCGCGCCATGCCTTCCGACCTGGCCAAGAAGAAGGCGGCCAAGAAGAAAGAGGCGGCCAAGGCCCGGCAGCGGCCGCGCCGGGTCGCGGACGAGAACGGTGATGCCGGGACGGAGCCGCAGGAAGTCCGGCCCCCGGAGGCCAACGGGACGGTGCTGCCAGGTGAGAAGCTGGCCGGTCCTGTGTCTGCCCCGCGGGGGGCCTGGCCGGCGCCGTTCCCGGCGGACCGTGTGCGCTCGGCTGTGTCCTGGGGTGCCGAGCCGCGACGTTGATGTTCTGATGAAGCACCTCGGGCATGGGCTGCGCGGAACCGGGCGGCTGCAGTAGCTGCCGTCGGGACCGCTCTGCCCTGGGGCAGCAGGACACCCGCGGGCCCGGGGGCTCCGCACGGGCCACAAGTGTGAAGGATGCCCACTGGCCCTCGCTTGAGGCATGGCAGTGTGAAGGTGGAGGGGGCTAATGGTGTTTTCCCCTCTCTCAGACACTGTCCCTATCTGCTGCTACTTGATGCCCGGACCTGTTTGGGTTTTCTTGGGTTTTCGTTTCGTTTGTAGTTTTCTTTCCTGCTGCAGAAACCACTGTAGCGTCTGAATTAATTCTCTTACTGCTATTTGCTATGACTCTCTGCTCACCTGTTTCGCTGAGACGTAGCTGGTTTGCAGAAACTAAGAGCCTGCCTCTAAAAGAGGTTTTGTGCCTGTTAAAGAGAAAGGTTTTGCCACAGGGAGCTGTTGGTCCTAAAGGAAATAGGGCTGGTAACGCTTAAAGAGAGTTTATTTTTGGGCCTTCCTTTAGGTTACCGGGCAGCCCGCGAGGTTCCTTCAGGCTCAGCCCGCGGTGCGCTGTGCCAAGAGGCAGTCGGTGCGTGGCACGGAGCCCGGGGGACGGCAGGGCCGCAACGGCCGCGGGTCCCGGCGCGGTTCGGGGCTCCGGGAGGGTCCCGGCGCGGTTCGGGGCTCCGGGAGGGTCCCGGCGCGGTTGTGGCTCCGGGAGGGTCCCGGCGCGGTTCGGGGCTCCGGGAGGGTCCCGGCGCGGTTGTGGCTCCGGGAGGGTCCCGGCGCGGTTCGGGGCTCCGGGAGACCCCGGCGCGGTGCGAGCCGCTGGCGCGCGCCGGGGCCGCCGCGGCGGAGGCAGCCCGGCCCGAGCCGGCCAATCGCCGGCCTCCGCCGGGTTCATTTGCATACCGCCTCCCTATTGGTGCAGCGCGGGCGGCCCCGCTCCGGCCGGGTCTCGGGAGGGGCGGGCACCGAGCGGGCTCCTCCGGGACCGGCCCCGGCCCTGCCGGAGCTCGGGAGCCTTTGGACAGCGCTCTCGGGTACGGGATGGCATGGCTGGGGTGTCTCTGCAGGGCCGGGACTTGGACTCGATGATCCAAGTGTGCGGGACTTGGACAAGATGATCGAGTGTGATGTGGGTCCCTTCCAGCTCAGGAGATCATGTGATTCTGTGTCAATACCGGCATATTTCTTGCTGAGCTATTTATGTATCGGGGTAACATTCCCTTACTCATTTTTGCTCACCTGTTTCATTCTCTGTTGTCACTGACCTGTGGCATTGCCCAGAGGGGTCCTGTACCAGTGCTAGTGACATTTTTTACTCCTCGGCTAAGGCACATTTGCCATGGTGTTAATAGTGATTTTGCAGAGTGAGTGATTTTGCTAGGAGTGCTGGATGCTGACAACCAGGGTGTCATTCTGTACTGGCACAATCAGATATCAGGTCTGCCTGCCAGGATCCCCAGTGCCATTGGCTGCTTCAAAGGGCAGCATCTCTCACTGAGGAGTGAAGTTGGCCTGTGACAGAAGGTCAGCATGACAGGAAGGATGGCAGTGACTCTGGCACAGGCAGCCCAGAGAAGCTGTGGGTGCCCCATTTGTAGAAGTGTCCAAGGCCAGCTTGGACGGGGCTTGGAGCAACCTGCTCTAGTGAAAGGTGTCCCTACACATGGCAGCACGTTTGGAATGAAATGGTCTGGAAGATGTAAGCCAAACCATTTTAGGATTCTCTGATTCTATGATTTTCTTGTACTGTAGGAGGAAAGGAAGACGGAACACGCAGATGGCTATTGTAGCTCCTCAGAAAATTAGTAGGGTCTGTTTCAATGCTGCTGCTGCTGCTTCTCTATTCTCAGCTTTCCCTTTGTTTATTTTCTAGCCAATTCATTTTCTGGCCAAGTCTTTTCTTACACTTGCAGGCAATACTTTGTATGCTCTATTCCTAGTCTAGTTTTTCCTGCAAGGGATGGTTAGTCCCATCACATTCAGAAAACGGCTCACTGTTGTGGCTGCTCACTTAGTTCTGATGGTCCTGCTTTGTTTAGATGACATTTAGATATTTAGCTGGTGGAAGCTCCTACTAGACCATATATATCCTCCTGCTAAGCTGAAAAGCTGAGTGTCATTGCATCCTGGTCTCCTCAGCTCTTCCATAGAAATGGGAGTTGTTTTTGTGGTCCTAGGCTTTTTGATGCAGGGGCTTATGGCTTCCCTTGTGTTTGTAAATCAGTAACACTTCTGGTCTTCTTTACATATAGAGGTGGATGCTCTTACAAAGGAGCTGGAGGATTTTGAGTTAAAGAAAGCTGCTGCCCGAGCCGTGACAGGAGTGCTGGCCTCCCACCCCAACAGCACTGATGTGCATATCATCAACCTCTCACTGACCTTTCATGGTCAGGAGCTGCTGAGTGACACCAAACTGGAGCTGAACTCTGGGAGACGCTATGGCCTGATTGGACTCAATGGGATTGGTAAGCTGAGGGGAAGCAACATGGCTCCTTGGAACTCAGTAAAGGTGTCTCTGCTGAGAAGCTGGGCAGGTGCAGGTGGGAAGTGCTGGAAACCAAAAGGAGGGCTGTTAGACAGACATGGCTGGGACCCAGCCGTTTCTGTTCTCCTGTATCTCCAGCCAGGAGGGGAATTACTAGGATTGCTGATAGAAGTCTGAGATTACATTCTAGATTTGGACTGTGTTTTTGATCTTGTTTCTGTGGAGTGTTGGGTGAGTCTGGGATCGTTAATCTGCCTGATTCCTGTTTGCCTGATTAGCTTAGTAGAGCCAGCAAACCCAATGCTGATGGTGTTGGTCAAAGAACTTGTACTGTATGGAGAAGTAGAAAACGTGTGGTTTGGCCTGACTAGGAAAACAACTGTACAGTCCCTGGAGAAAGTGATGCTACATTGAGAGATGCAGAATATGGGTGTGATTAGAGAGGTGCTAGTAGGAGTGACCGTCTGGTTTAAGTTTCAGGAAAACCCAGGTTGTTTAGGGATGAGTGCATTACTTTCCTCTGTGTTAGAAGTCTTCGGAATCTGGGATCCTGATACCAGCTGTCAGACCTGGTTAGACAGCAGAAACAACAACAGAGATAAAGTTTCCCAAATCTGGGCAAGGGATGAAGTGCAGTGGTTTCCAAAAAGCTTCTTCATGTCTCAGTCCTGTCCTTGGGGTGGTGAGCCTTAGCTAGGAGGGCGGCCTGTCCTACCGAGGCAGTGGGCTCTGCTGTGCCTCCAGTTCTTCTGGCCTCTTGGGAAAAAAATTCCCCAGGATTTTCTGAGATTGGAAAGGGAAGGAATCACAGTGGGATCTGACTGTATCTCATCAGTTTCACTGTGATGTTGTATCTCACTGAATCCAGCAATTAATTGTGATTATCTGCACACAGGGAAATCCATGCTTTTGTCAGCTATTGGGAAGCGAGAAGTGCCTATCCCAGAGCACATTGACATCTATCACCTGACCCGAGAGATGCCTCCCAGTGACAAGACCCCTCTGCAGTGTGTGATGGAGGTGGATACAGAGAGGGCCATGTTGGAACGAGAAGCGGAACGTTTAGCTCATGAAGATGGTAAAGCTTCTCAGAGTCCCAGGGGACATTTCCTCCATTTCCTTCCCTACCAAAGGAAATCTAGGCTCCTTGGGGAAGTTTTCACATGTTGTGGTACCCGTTTCCCCCAGCTGCCCTGTACTAATGGGCACGGATGACACTTCTTTGGATTAATTATTCCATGCGGCATCTTTAGAAGTGTCTCAGGCTTGGATATGGAGGGAGCTAAATAGGAATAAAGCAGAGGGACTGTGAGGTTTCCCAGCTGTGCAGCGGTGCAGCTGAGAGCCCTTTGTGGGCAGAGGTGCTGACCGGCAGGCTCTCTTTCAGCGGAGTGTGAGAAACTCTTGGAGTTATATGAACGCCTGGAGGAGCTGGATGCTGATAAGGCAGAAGCACGAGCCTCACGTATCCTTCACGGCTTGGGGTTCACACCAGCCATGCAGAGGAAGAAGCTGAAGGACTTCAGTGGTGGCTGGCGAATGAGGGTGGCCCTTGCCAGGTGAGTGGAATAGTGCCGCCTGCCTCCTGTGAGAATGCGTGCCTGCTCGTGACTGCAGAGTCACAGACAGTTCTGAGAACTCAGAGCAGGGTTGGGAGGCTTTGGGTTACCTACACTTACCCTTTGCTGTCATCTCCCCTGTCCTTGCAGAGCACTCTTCATTCGGCCTTTCATGCTGCTGCTCGATGAGCCCACAAACCACCTTGACCTGGATGCCTGTGTGTGGTTGGAGGAAGAGCTGAAAACGTAAGCATGGAGGAGTTTGCTGCTTCTGTGGGTTGTGCTTTTCTGCTTTTCAGCATGTGAGCATGAGCATCTTGTCAGCACATAAGCAAGTTCTGCAGAAGTAACTGTATAGTTCTTGTGGGTGCAAAACTGTGTTGCAGTACCAGTGCCACCTTCTGCTTGCTGCTATGTGAGATTCTTTGATGCAAGGGTAAAGAATTCAATTCAATTCCCTGTCTCCCTGGCACTGAAGAAATGAGAAATGCTGGTTTGTACTCCCAGGTTAAAGGTGCTTCCTTGAAAGCAAGGAGCAGGCCTTTGCAGCCTGTGTACCAGCATTATGTACTGCACTGGTAGTATGAGCTGCCTCCCCACCATTTCTCTGTTTTCACAGAGATGTAGTATCTGAGTGTATTGGTTTCATCTTTTGCTAGTGTGTGAGGTGCCTGGTTTTCATAGCAAGGTAAAATGTTAAGGTGTAAGGCAGAAAGCTTAGGAACAGTTAGGAAGCTCAGGTTATGGGGTATGCATTAAAAGAACTGTATTATGAGAAGGGCTTTGCCTTTGCAGAGGTTTTCCCATCAGCTCTGTCAGTTGAACCTTTTGCATCCTCGCTTTAGAAGTGAGGTGCTTTAGAAAAGAACTTTGAACCTCTTTTTGGGACGCTTTAACCCCTCATTGTACGGATTTGGAGCAGAGCCAGATGCAATTTGCGTATGGATGGGAGTCTACTGAGGGGAAAGTAAGCAGCAAAGGTTGAAACTTCTTAGAAATGTGATGCCAGTGGAGTCAGCTGCATCAGTGACACAAGTCACTTGCCTCAAAGGCAACCAGCTCTAGGCTTTCTGTGATAACAGGCAAAGACTATGTAATGGTGCAGGGTGTTTTACTAAAGTGAAAACTTTTGGCAGGATTTGCTCACTGCAGTTGGTTGTAGCTGCTTTACTGCCGATTTCCCAGAGCATGCATATAAAGCCTTTGTCACCATCAGGGCTAACGAACAGGATTTCTTTTTCTAATTTAGTCTCTAATAACTTACATGGTGCCACAGGTTCAAGCGGATTCTTGTGCTGATATCCCACTCCCAGGACTTCCTGAATGGCGTCTGCACCAACATCATCCACATGCACAACCGCAAACTTAAGTACTACACGGTGAGTAGACAGAGCCCCATGTGACCAGAGAGCAGAAATAGGGGCTGTTCTCTGGCCACATCTGATGTTCCATGCTCTCTTTCCAGGGAAATTATGATCAGTATGTAAAGACTCGCTTAGAACTAGAAGAAAATCAAATGAAGCGATTCCACTGGGAGCAAGATCAGATCGCTCATATGAAGGTACCTGCCTAGCTGCATGAGGACCCCCCTACCCTTTGAGTGGGCATCCCTGCCTTTTGTCAGCCTTACCACTGTGGCTTTTGGCTAACTCTTTTTGCAGAATTACATTGCACGATTTGGCCATGGTAGTGCGAAGCTGGCCAGGCAAGCTCAGAGCAAGGAGAAGACCCTTCAAAAAATGATGGCTTCTGGCTTGACAGAGAGAGTTGTGAATGATAAGGTAGGATCAGATATGGGATTGCATCTAGAGATCTGTATTTGAAGCATGGACTACAGGAGTAGAAGGGTCTTCAGCAGACAGCAGGAATGGCTGACAGAGCTGATAGCAAGAACAAGATACCCCTCCTTGATGCCAAGTATCCCTGCACTCAGCATGGAGTAATGCTGAACAATGAGAAGGAGGAATTTTCTAGGGGAGGGGAGTGGAGTTGTCTTACCAGTAAGGCTACTTTGCAGATACAGAAATCAGAAAGGAATGCCTAGGGCTCATAGGAGATAGGAGAGGATGCTCAGTGCAGCTTCTACTTGTGTAAAGAGTACAAACCCACATTTGTTTCAAAGGGAAAGAAAAAGGGATTTGTTAGCCAGCAGATGAGCTTGCAGGCAGCTCATCAGAATAAATCTGAGTGACTTGCAAGAAGGGCTTATAAAAAGCCACAATCTGGTGCCTTGGTCTACAGCTGATGTTGGTAGTGAGGCATGATTATACCGGAATGACTGGGCTGTCCGTGATCTGGGTGTCTCACAGGTGGATATTCTGTGTTAACAGACTTTATCATTCTACTTTCCGTCCTGTGGGAAAATTCCCCCTCCTGTCATCATGGTGCAGAATGTCAGCTTCAGATACACCAAGGATGGGGTGAGTATGGGAGTATGCATACAGAGATTACCTGTATTATTCCTGCCTTGTTTGGGAGTGGGAGACTTTTGGCTGAGCTTCCTGAGGGGGCTGCAGTGTGTGACTAATGGAGCAAAGTTCTTGGCAGTGCTAATGCTGGGCCTGCTGGTGACAGAGCGTTACAGGTGCAGCGGGGAGGTTCTGGAGAGTACTGAAAAGGCATAATGTGTTTTTTGTGGTTGGCAGCCATGGATCTATAATAACCTGGAGTTTGGGATTGACCTGGATACTCGTGTAGCTCTTGTTGGACCCAATGGAGCTGGAAAGTCAACACTGCTGAAACTGCTCACAGGAGAGGTTTGCTCCATGCATTGTCTACCCTGCTCTGGGCCTTTACTTTTGGGATAGTCTTCAACAAAGTGCACTTGTTTGCCAGAACACCCCGATCAGGCCTTACAAGTCCTGTGGTCTTGTTGAAACATAGGGCTTTTTCTCTCATATTACCTGTTCAGACTGTCTCCCCTGTGCCAGACTGGAGATGGCTGGATTCTGTATTTCTGGCATACTACAAGAGGAGAGATTTCCTGGTGAAATGCTTTTATCTTCTCCTTCTAGCTGCTGCCCACAGATGGGATGATTCGCAAGCACTCGCATGTGAAGATCGGTAGATACCACCAGGTACTCCCTACAGCAGCCCCCAGGGACAGGGAATGCTGAGGAAAAAGCTGTCAGGAATGAGGAACCTTGCCCCTCTAGTTCTGCTTCTAAGGCCTCTCTCCCAGTGCTGCCTTTCTGTGTCGGGAGATGGGGGAAGGAGCTGTTCCATGGAATAGGCTCCAGCTCACGTTCTTACCCTGCAAAGAGGCTGGCTGTGGTCCTTCCTGTTCAATCTCCCACCTGCTACGACAGGTTGCCTTGTGTTTGGTGGTGAACAAGCCTCCTGTTCTGAAGCAGCACTCCTGTTCCTGAAATGGAAATTATTCCCTAATAGTTTGGCACAGAGGCTATCCTGCAGGTGGGATTATTGGCTCATGCGCTCTGCCGCTCACCTGGTACCAGAGGTGTGCAAGGGGGGTAGTGCTTAGGGCCATGAAGTGGTTGGCCTGCACAGCCTGAAGCTGACTTTTCTTCTCTGTCAGCACTTGCAAGAGCAGTTGGACTTAGACCTCTCACCATTGGAGTACATGCTGAAATGCTACCCAGAGATCAAGGAGAAGGAGGAGATGAGGAAAATCATTGGCAGATATGGTTTGACAGGGAAGCAGCAGGTGAGTATGAGCTGTTGAGGTTTGCTTTTTGTTCATTAGGGGAGTAGAGGTTTTGTGTTTTCTGTTACTCTGCTGATACCTGACAGTGTGATACAGTATGCAGCATGCCACACCACAGCATCAAAATGCTTTTTCCATCTCTGCCTTTGAAATTGGAGAAAAAAATAACTCACGGCTCATGGGAACTTCTTTTGGATCACAACAGTGTGTGGGTTAGAAGGGGTGACTCCCTCAGACTCCGGGTGAAAAGAAAGCAAGTTCTGGTATAGTGCTAGACCTGAGCATGTTTTAATTATAATTTGAACAATTTTGCTTCTCTCTTATTTCTGAGATGAATACCAGACAGAAGTGCTAGAAGATTCTCTGTTGCTTGTAGGGTCCACTTGGTTCAGACAAGAGAGTGGGCTCACCTGTGGTGCTCCGAGTCCAAGCATGACATGCTCCTGTACATGACACATCCTGTGTGTGACAGTTGTCCACATTGCTACAGTTCAGCGTTGATTTTTACGTTGGTTTTGCCCATTTATCACTGCAGAAGTTGAGAGTAGTTTGATTTGTGTCAGTGAATACCAGTCAGACAAATTAACTGTCCTTACACGCCTTTAGTACAAGCTGGGCCTTGCTATGTGAAGTCCCTCAGAAACCCCTGGAATTCCCTTCTTCCCTGGGTGGGAGAAGGTTGGTGTAGGTATAAGGCTAACTGAACATTTGTCTTCTTGTGTCATGGAGCTGTGGGAGCCCAAGATGAGACCCAAGTGGTTTGGGTCAGGGTGGCAGGTTGTCAGGTCACTGCAGACCTGCAAGCCATGTGTGTGTTGGGCAGGTGAGCCCCATCAGGAACCTCTCTGATGGGCAGAAGTGCCGTGTGTGCTTTGCCTGGCTGGCCTGGCAGAACCCTCACATGCTCTTCCTGGACGAGCCCACCAACCACCTGGACATAGAAACCATAGATGCACTGGCAGATGCTATCAATGAGTTCGAGGGAGGAATGATGCTTGTCAGCCATGACTTCAGACTCATCCAACAGGTAAGGACAGTTACGAGTTTTGTCAGAGCACCTTTCTAACATTTTAAGTCATTAAAACAAGGTGTTTTCAACTGACTGGCTCTTACTCATCCCAAAAAGATAGGATGAGTGAAAAAAAATCGCCATTTCCTTACTGTGTTCATGATAAACAATTGCTGAGCTGGCCCAGGAAGACTTTAGGTACTTGAAATAAAGTAAAAACCACCACAAATCTGAAGTGCTGATCTATCCACTATAGCTTTGGCTGCAAGTTCAGGTATGATTTTATTTTTCACTGTGATAGATCCAAGTAGTTCAGGTCAGGAGCTACTTCTGTTTCAATTACCAATTTAGCAAGAAAGGCTTTTCATCTTCGTCCATGAACAAAACCAGAAATATACAGGGACCTAGGACTTTCAGTTCTAAAATCTTATACAAATTATGCGGGAAAACACCAGGGAAGATGTTTCCCTGTGGATACTTTGGTAGTCTAAACATGAAAGTTATCAAACTTTTCTTGCCAGACTTCAGAGAGTAATTTTTAATTAACTTTATAATTTTGGTAAGATTGTAAAAATTTGTACTGCAAACCTCTCTCCTCTTCCTCCTCCTCGTGTGTTTGGTCTCAGGTCGCACAGGAGATCTGGGTCTGTGAGAAGCAGACAATCACCAAGTGGCAAGGGGACATCCTTGCCTACAAGGAGCATCTCAAGTCAAAGCTGGTGGATGAGGACCCACAGCTCACCAAACGGACCCACAACGTGTGAGCTGAGGAGCCCCCAGCCCGTTTCTCCGTGGGGCTGGCGGTGGCCACGCCACTCGCCTCCCCACCGGCACCAGCGGGAGCGGAGCTGCTGCTCCCTCTGGCTGCGTTCTAGGATTGCTGCAATACTGCTTCCCCTTGACTTGCCTTGCACCTCCATGTTTGGACAGAGCTGTTCTCTTTTGATTCGGCTGCATATGGGCAACTGTTTCCTTATTTAGACAATGTCCCATCTGAGCCAGGCCTTGGAATCTGCTGGCTTGGGGTCATGACAGTGGCCATTGGGGTGTCCAAGCTGCAGTGATACACAAGTGGAGACCCCAGGCCAGCTTCTCCTGCCTTTTCCTTCCCAATTTCTGCTTCAGTTTAGATACTTCACTTCCAACTCCTCTGGCCTTGGTTTGTTTTTAACTATTATTTAACAGTGTAATTAACGATCTGCCTGAGAATCCATCAGTCAATAAAGAGAGAAAAACAATCTTGTCTTGTTTTGTGAGCCATGGTAGTTGGGTTGTGCTGGGGTGAGTCAGCAAGTCCTGAGCTTTGAGTGAGATCAGCCCTTCCTGCTAAATGCTCGGTTCCTCAGTACAACCAAAGCTGTGGCCAGAACTTGAGAGATGTGAAGTGGTGAGCACTGAGTTGTGGAGGCACTGAGCAGGGTCCATCCTCACACCTGGGGCACCTCTGCTCAGCCAGACTGAACTCTGCATCTCCAGTGAGTCACAGAACAGGCCATGGGTGCCTCTGTTGCAGATAGTGACAGACACAACTTGAAAGTGTTCTGAAGATCATTGTTAGAGACAGAACATAGATCTATGGAACACCAGCGTGTGTTCTTACAAACACACTGGCTCAGGTGTGGTGTTTTGCTTCACCTTGAATTGTCTAATAATAAGACTCAATAATGTAGGAATTTTGGATTCTGATTTAGTTGCTTGGTCCTTGCAGGTTTAACTAAAGACTAATCAACTGAAGTCTAGTTGTTATTTTTGTTCTCAGTAACAGATTTTTGGAAAAGTTGGTGTTCAAACCTCACCCTGAGACACAGAAGCTTGAATAAAATACATTTTTAATTTAGTACTAGAATAAAGAGTACTAAAGAGAAAGGTAGGTAGCAAATTGAATCTAATAGCTTTTTTTGATCACGAGTCACCGTTTTAATTATTTCTGACACATGAGGGTGACAACACTGGTCACAGGAGAGGCTCATGTAGCCCAGCAGCCCATCTGGCAGCACAAGTGCCTGGGTGAATCGAAGGACAGGACAAAGAAGGAGTTGTGCTCCCATGCAGTGTATTCTTTGGTGCCAACTGACTGGCTTTGACTTTTGAGTAGAGTCTTATTTTTCTTTCCCAAAGGGCCCATCCAAGTTGTGGCTGCCGCTGTGGAAGCACTGAGTGTCATCCATAGGACAAATGTCACAATGCGAGCTGCTTCCAGTAGATCAAATAGGACCCTTCAGGTTTTTCACCGGTTCTAGCAATGACCTGAGAGGAGAAAAATAATGTTTTCTAGGAAAGTAATGCCAGTTAGTATAAGTGCTTCCAAGTTAGTTCTGCAGAAAGGTCTAGATGGCAGTAAATGTCACCTGGATAAATATCTCACAGTGGAGGACTTGGAAGTTATCAGGTAGGCATGAAAACTCACAGGGAAGTGATTACTGAAAAGACTGATGGGTCACAAGTTAAATAATAGATTAATGCAGGTCTGTTTGTTCTGCTGTCTAGGTTGTAGGAAGTGTTAGTGAGTTGGAAACGGTTGTGAAGTGGCTCTAAGAATGGTGAGGTCAGAGTCCTTACTGAAGCTAGAGCTATTTGTCCTTTTCCTTACCAAAGATTTGACAACAATTCGTTTCACTACATTTCAGATCTGTGGTAATAAATGGAGGATACAATCTTACACTGAGTCCTTAGGGATTGGTAAATCCTGAGAATGGCCTGGGGATGCTGGGATGACAGCCAGCATGAAGGGCAGTAGTTGGAGCATTGTTGTACTCATGGAGCCAAGAAGAGCACTGTTACCTATCTGGTGCTGCAAAGAGAGAGGAACTGCCTGGATGCAGACGTGTCTCTGATGTATAAACAAGGGCCACAAATACATGTTAGAAGCAAAAGCAGCTGTAGCTGTACTAAGGGTCACAGTAGGCCAGGACTTGTAAAATGGAATCCATAAACATGCTTTAACAGCCTTGATTTAACCTCAGTTTGTTCCGTGGTGACAGTTTGTTGGGCTGTGCTGAAGTAGCTGTGGCAGACTTGTCCTGGAGCACTGATCTCAGACAGCAACAAGCTGAGGCAGTGCCACTTCAAGCTGTTTCAGCTGAGAATTTTCTGGGTTTGCAGAAAAGCAAAACTATCAATAAATTACAAGAATTGCTCCTTAGATGCTAGGATGGTAATTTTTGTAAAAGTGACCCAGCACCTGCACAGTCACACTTGCCTGTTATCCAAAAGAAAGGTTGGCTCTAACACAGCCAGAGGTGGCAGGTGCAGGCTTGTGGGATTCCCTTGTGTGTGTGCTGCAAGTAGATCCATACACCACAAAACCAGCAGCAGGATGAGGCAGGCCTAGCACAGCAGCATGTACAGCCTCTAGCACATGGAGTCCAGGGAAGCAGATGGTAATTCTCCAAACCTGAGGGTTCAGAGCTGACTGTACTGCTCAGTGGACAAGCCTCCACCCTTGGTGTGTAAAGACTTCCTGTGCCTAATGCTGAGTGACCAGCTGCTGTTCCTCCACCAACGGGCTCCCTTCCAACTAAATGGATTTTTTTCAGAAAAGACAGCTGTGTGTTTATCACTGTGTAACGCTGTGTATCACAAACAGGGTGGCAGCTGGGGAGGGGTACAGCAGCCCCCAGCTCCTTCGGCACAAGAGTCCCTCCCTGTGTGCTGTGACCTGAGACCAAGGAAACACAGCTCCCGTTACAAGGAGGGTGGTGGACTGTCCCTCCGAGGGGGGAGCCCTGTACTGTTCCTTGACAACACAGGGCCTCTTACGAAGCACAAGTGGTGATGTCCCCTGCTCCTCACTGCTAGTATTGGTCATTCCTGTTTCAAGAGAATCCCACTGCCACATATCTTCACAAGCCCATTCTCCTTCACAGATGCACTGACACGACCATTCCAGCCTGTACTGCCTGATCACTGATGTTTCAGTTTCTGGGAGCAAGAACCCCACTGTGGCACTGACCCCCCTTGTCACTGTGACAGTTATTTGCACTAGGGGAAGGTGGTCAGGCACCTCCCCATGAGGACAGGCTGAGAACAAAACATTTCAGTGAAACACTGTGGGCTGCACAAGCAGTAGCAGAATCACTGCCCGATGAGTAGGCCTCCTGAGCTCACTCTTTGGAAGATGTGATTTGCTCAGGATGTGCCAATATGATGTGTGTACCTGAGCAGGATATTCCACATGTCAGCACAGAGACCTCCACCACAGAAGCATCACCCTTTTATGAAATGGCTGTAGTGGTGTCTGATGAAAGGCTTCCTTTTCCCTCCAAAGTGCAGAAAACTGTTTTGTCCATGTCTCTGCTGCACGTTTTTCCTGGCTAAGCCTAAATCCTGTGTCACATTTACCCTCAATAATGTAATCATTGGTTTCCAAGACAAGTCAAATCCACACTTGGGGTGTCCACTGCCCCCCTCCTGACATTCCAGGCCCTGTTGTGTGCAGCAGGTGGGATCCCAAGAGCAGGCTAGGTAGCAGGGAAATTTGGCTGGTAGGATGTTTACAGTGCCATCGTTTCATCTCTGGATCAATGCTTCCTGCAGTTACTGGGTTTCCCCTGATGGCATTACCTCTTCCATAGAACAGATGTGATTCCATTTGATTCTGGAGTACCCTGAGTACTCCAATTCACAGCCTTGCACCAAAGCAAAGCAAGGCACCTTTCACCAAACGCCTTTTGGACCTGGGAATGGCTCTTCTCTAGTAATTCTGTCCCCTGTAAATTAGATGCTTCGGCTCTTGTCCCTCTTTGCCCCGGTTACTCTCATACTTCTCAGGTCTGAAAGTTTAATTGAAGCTGTCATTTCCAAGCTCCTCTCAGGCCAGCTGCTTTTCATTTAGTGCAAAGTGGAATCATCAGCCACAGGTGTGTACTTGTCCTGCTTCTTGGGGGCTGCAACTGAGGCAGGTTAGGTCCTGCTGCCTGTGCTATATAACCAGCCCCACAGCACTTGCTGGCCGTTCTGTTGGAGGTTAAGATGATCCCAGAACCTTTGAAGAAACATGGTCATGCTGTTGCTTCTGGGGAAAAGCGATCTAAGAGGAAGCCAAAGAGAAAGGAAGCATTTTCAGTCTACATTTACAAAGTACTGAAGCAGGTAAGTAAATGTTTCTTTTCTGCTACAAATTGCTTTGTACATAAAGTAACTTCTGCCTGTTGTATGTTAACACCATAAAGGGCAAGGAAGAAAAATCTGTGTTTCTAGAGAGATGGGGAAAGAAAAAAACAATGTAAGTGTAGGTATGGGAGAGCCCTAGCTGAAGCTTAGAAGATGAGGGGGTGGATTCTAGGGGTAGTAGAGATGGATCCAGAGCAGAAAGTGTTTCCTAGAGGGAATGAGCTCTGGTGCTTGGCTCAGCCTGAAGAAGTAATTTCATGCAAGTCAGTACAGTAGAAATAGCTGCTTCTGGCCCTGTGAGTAGGTATCTGGTGATTTTTGATGTGGAGATGAGAGCATTTTTGTAAGTGGCCATAAGTTTTCTAGGCCACAGCTGTCAGCATGAGCCTGTAGCTAGGACTTGGAAACAGGAGTATTTCCATCCCTCACAGCCATGATTTTCATGGGGATTGTGAGGAGGCTTCTGCCAGTGCAATCCTAAACTCCTATAGCATTATGGGAGCCTATCCTGAGTTTAAAGTGGCCCATGATTTGAAACCCTTAGGGTGGCAGCTGCGGGTGCTTTTGGAGCTAGAGCGCCCTGTCTGGGCTGGGGAGCGGAGCCACCACTCCTTCCAGGGTGATGGTGTGTGAGGTTGAGCCGGTGTCCGGTTACCATCCGGCAGGTGCACCCCGACCTCGCCATCTCCTCCAAGGCCATGAGCATCATGAACTCCTTTGTCAATGATATGCTGGAGCGCCTGGCTGTGGAGGCCTCGCGCCTGGCCCAGTACAGTGGCCGCACCACCCTCAGCAGCCGCGAGGTGCAGACGGCCGTCCGGCTGCTGCTGCCTGGCGAGCTGGCCAAGCACGCCGTCTCCGAGGGCACCAAGGCCGTCACCAAGTACACCAGCAGCAAGAGACCAACTGGGCCCTGCTGAGACCAACCCGGCCCCGCCACCTTCTCCTGCCAGAGAAGCGTTCGGTCTTACTCAGCTGAAAAAGCAAAACCTCATGTTGTCTGCCTGCAAATAAAAAATGCATAGAAATACAGATCATGTCTTTAATCTTTGCATCACAAATTCTGAGGCGGTTTAAGCTCTGGCCATGGGGGTTGTTTGGTAGGGCTGGAAGAACAGCTGTTGTTTGAAAATAACCACATGCAGCTAGGAGCAGGGGCCACAGGGTATGCCTGGGCAAAGCTGGGGTCATTATGGGAAGCATAGTGGGTTCTCTGCAGTTCTCCAAATTCCTTCCTATGGCTTTCAGATTCCTTACTGCTAAAAACTTCTGCTGCCTTTGATGTTCCTGCTGTTCCAACTGCTTCCTAACTGTGGTGGGTCTTTCTGCCCAAGCTATCAGTTTATACTAGACAGAGTAGATGCTAAATCTCCCTGGGTCAATAGGATGAAATTAGTGCTAGGTAAAGGGTTCTTCTAATGTTTATAAACTATTTTCAAAGCTCTTGTTCTTTGGTTGGGTTTTTTTCTGGTAGGCTGTGGGAATGAGAATTTTTCCTTATTAGCTGTTTGTGTGTATTGTTTTTGTTATTGCTGTTGTTTAGTTTGGGTTTTGTTGGGTTTTTTTGTTTCTTTTTTTTCCTTCTGGTGGAAACTTTCTCCTCTTCTGGGATAGGCAGAACTGAAGCAAAATGAGCTTCACTGGCAGGAAAACCAAACTGTTTTCTTTCTAGACATGTGGCCATCATCTCTACTTGCTTCCAGTGTCTTTAAAGAGAACTTCATCTTGCAGGGCTCTAAACTGGGCTAGGACTGGGTGTCCTGTGTTCTGCCTCATATTAATGACTGGCCCTCACTGCCTTTCCTTGTATCCCCAAGTGCTTCTTACAGGAGGGATCTAGGGCCCTGAAGGGAGCATGGGCACACTTCTGTCTGTCCACATGGAGCCTGGGCAACCCACAGGGCTGAGCGTTGTGTCCAGAGCCATGACCCTGTGGTGAATGGCTTGGCTGCCCTGTAAGCACAGCACCTTCTTGGGGTGTGGGGGACTGTCCTGGATTCCTGCACAGAGGTGCTGCCTCAGAGTGTGTGGTGGAATGAAGAAAACATGTGGTCCATGCTCTGGGTGGAGATCATAGAACAGTTTCAGTTGAAAGGGACCGTAAAGCCTATCCAGGTCCACCTCCCTGCCACAGGGAGACCACACCTGCCACACCTTCTGCTAGACCAGGTTGCTCCAAGGCCTGTCCAAGCTGGCCTTGAATGCTTGGGTATCCATAACTTCTCTGGACAACCTGTTGCAGTGCCTTTTGCCAGCTTCACATTGGAACAGGATGCCTGGTTCTAATGTCTTGTCTTCATAGCCACTCCCAGGATAGGAGTAGCAGGAGGAACCAGAGCTGTGTTAAGTTTCAAGGTGACAGTAAATGGGGCAGCCCTGGATTTCCCCAGCTTGTGAGGTGCTGCTGAGTCTCATGAGCTGTGACAGATGCTGATCTCTGGTGGGGGCCAGCCTGGCTCAGTAGTGTGGGCCAGACAAGATGCATGTGATGCTTCTAGGGAGAGCACGGGAGGCAGCAGCACTGAGCATCTCACCTTCAGCTGCATCCCTGCTGCTAGAGTGGGGCTGGCTGGGGGAGAGAGCAAAGGGGCTGTGCTGGGTGCTCTGTTTCCTTTTGACTGTAGGAAAGCATTGAAAAGCATTCTCTCTGCTGTGTCTGGTCTGCAAGCCAGAACTGGACTTGAGCAGAGGTGTGGGCTGCACATCTTTTCCTCCTTCAACCCTTGAGGTGGCTGTGCTGTGGGGAGAGGCTCTGTGGCTGGTACTGGAGGCAGAGCAGCTGTGGGGATGCTCAGCTGCATGCATGGGTTGGAGGCAGAGCAGCTGTGGGGATGCTCAGCTGCATGCATGGGTTGGAGGCAGAGCAGCTGTGGGGATGCTCAGCTGCATGCATGGGTTGGAGGCAGGCCTGGGAGAGTCCAGCCAAAGAGTGGGAGGCTGAGCAGGCTCCATTTGCAGCTCCATTTGCAGGTGAGCAGTTCATCTCCTTGCTGTATCTGTTCTTCTGCCCACTAGGCCAAGTGCCTGTGCTTGTGTTCTGATCTGCCCAAGGTCAGGAGAGGCAAGTTTTGCCTTGATCCATAATTGTGGAAAGGAAGGAGGTTCTAAACATACCTGCAAGTGAGATTAAAACATAAATGAGGTTAGATGTTGGAAAGCAAAGCGATAATTCAACTTCTTTTTTTTCTTCATAAAAGAGAAAAGCAAAGAAAATAGAAAAGAAGGGAAATTACAAGAATAATTGTGAAAAGCACAGGAAGGGGTGACCACTGCCATGGGTCCAGAGGTGGCTTATAGAGTGCAATGAGGGAGACCTGTGTTGGGTGTGATGGGTCTTTCCCTGAGAGCTCTGAGAGCTGGCAAGCAAGCCAGAGAGGGAGCAGAACCACGGCAGCCAGGCCAGCAGGGTGGGGCATGAAAAGCCTCGTAGGAGCAGCCAGGACAGTTAAGGACAGCAAAGGCTTCGACATTTTGTAGATTTTGCAGCCCTTGTGGCAAGTTAGGTACAAGCTTACAGAGGGTATTGAAGGTGGCAAGGTCACAGCCACATCCTATCAACATCTGGCATGTGGAATCTTCATCTTCACTTGCTAAAATTTCATTGGCTGCTCCTTAGTGTCTGGCGAAGTTTGACTGATGTATCAGAAGTTTGCTACTTGGTTGCCTGATGTATCACCTACAAGTTCTTTTAATGACCTGTTAAGGGGGTGCCTAATTTTCTGAAACAAACCAGTTTCTGTTGTTGGAGGCAGTTCAAAATTTTAACTTCCGTACCTTTTTTTTCTTTGAGGAGGCAGTGGAGAAACATTCCTTACTTTTTACTAGTTCACGCCCGCTTACCCCCCTTTCCAGCAGCTCTCCCAGCCGCTCTCCGAGGGATGGGCAATGCTGAGGAGCAGCCTGGAGCTGCAGTTCTCCTCCTGCCCTGGAGATGGGTCTCTCTGACTGCCTGATCTCGGATCCATTTCTGCGGCAGGAGCAGGCAGCCCGGGGACCGTGGTGCAGGCAGATCTACCTGTCGGCAGCCCAGCTCTCTCGGCAGGTACCTGGCTGGCTGTGTGGATAAGGTGCTGATCTCTGGTGAAGTGAGAGGCTGTCTCCTGCAGATGTCTGATAGAGCATCGAGCACCGGGTTAGCCCCACAGGAGTAAGTAAAGGTGTAGGTGTTTGATTCTCCAGTACTCCACTTTTGCATCCTGTTTCATGTCACATCCTCCTCGTTGTCCCTTTCACATGTCCCATGTGAGGGGCTCATCTCTGGCTGTGCAGGGATACTGCTGCTCGTTTCTCCAAAGTTCTGCTGAAGCTGCCCTGGGATGCCTGCGCAGGGTGTCCTACAGGCCTGTCTCTTCCTGAGGATTTACCCTGATGAGCTTTGGTGAGAGCCATGCCTCAGCTCAGCTGCCTTCAGACTGGGCTTGTGGCTCCTGTGAGATGTGGGCAAAGTTGCTTTTAGGCTCTGCTGCCCAGTGGGGGTTCACAGGGCACTGATCACTGTGAGAACAACTCAGAAGTCCTCAGGTTACACTAAAAGCAAGACTGGGAGCCTGTGCAGGCTCTCTTCCAAAATGTCCTGGGGCTGCCTTGCTCCACAAGAGTCTGTCCAGGTCTGCCTATGTCTTTGCAAGTCTCACAGTGAGTTTTTAGTGCTGCAACACTGCATCACTGTCATGTTGCATGTCCCTGGCCCAACGTCTATGTTCTGACTAAGATATGCATGTCTGTGGGCTAGAAACAATTTTTTTTCTTTGTCCTTTCTTCACCCTCTCAAAAAGAACACTATAGTGCTGAATGAGCTTTCATGAAAATATCACTAGTGCCTGTGTTCTCTTTTCTGTTCTCCAAGAGAGCAGTGGCTTAAGAGCATGTGCTCTTTCTCTCACATGGAGGAGGACCAGGAGGCAGAGCATCCCTGAGGTGTGTTACGAATGGAGCAGGTTTGAGGGGAGGGAACTTTTTGGGCAGTGGAGGCTGGCAGCAACGTGCAGACCTGTGTGTATTCCTCTTCCCATGTTGTGTCCCTTGGCGGCCGTGTTGCCAGGTGGTGCTCCTGTGTCTCATTAGACACTGTTCCAAACAGCAGAGGCAGGAGCAGTCCAGCACACGGAGGAAAATGAGCTGGTGATGGATAGCCCTGGTGATGCCAAAGCTGTTCAAATATGAGCCTCTGATGTACAGCCAGGGTTCCAGCAATGGACTCTCATCCTCTCTGTGCTCAGCTGCTCGTGTGTGGGGATGGTGCTGCTCTGTGTCACTTCCCTTCTCTGTTTGGTCTGGGGTTGGCTGCTGTCTCTGAGTGCTGGCAGCTTATGGTGGCCTTAGAATCTCTGCGTGGAGGGAAGGAGAGGGCTGATGGCCAAAGGTCAGGCAGGCACTCACCCATCAGCAGATGCACTGCTGTCTGAAGCTCTATCACCCTGATGCTGCCAGTGCTGTAATGGGACCGAGTGTCCACAGCACCCTTGGAGCTGTCTCTACCTGTGTTCTCCCCAGCAAGCGTTGCTACAAAGAGTTTGTTTCCTTGTTTTTTTTTCCTCTCTTTTCATGCTCTGCGTGCTCTGGATTCCTGGATGTAACCTACAACAATGCTGCTTTCTTCATCTCCCCTGTGCCTGGGGGTGTGGGAAGAACTCAAACTAAGTGAAAAAGTAAATCTTATCTTGTAACCATAACTTCCAGGGCCATATAAAGGGGGTCAGGAGGCATCCTTGCACTCATCCTTGTTCTCAACCTTGTCCTCTCCCTGTGTAGCCCTGCATTACCTGATGCCAAACTGGGGAGAGACAGGAAGAGCTGCTGTCTGGTGAGGTGCTCCCTGGCATGGAACCCTGGGGGCTGACTTGCAGTGTCCCTGGTGCCTGGAAGCTGCTCTGGGGCTGGAGGTCACTGGGATGGGGACAAAGGTGTGTTCTCACATAGGCAACGTGCACTGGCCTGGGCTCAAGACAGGTACCAGTGGTGCCCTGTTTGGCCTCCAAGGAAGAGGAGGAGGATGCTTCCATGTGGCCCCATGCAGGGTGTGGGGCTGGAGGAGAGGATGACATGGGCAGAGTGGCCCCATGAGGGATGGCTGCTGCAGGCCACACGCCGTTTTCCCATTAGTGAGTGTTTAGTTCAGCGTTTTAAATAATTGTGTCCTCGGAATGATATTTAAAATCCATTTGGGAGGCAATGAGGCGGGAAAGTGCCTGTGCCATTGTGATGACGCTGCGCAGGCCGTGCCACACATGCATATTACAAACTCGTTACAGGCTCGTTTCCATGCACGCTGCTCCCTCCCCACACAACCTCCTTCTGAGGCTCTGAATGCATCTCCCCCACCATGGCTGCAGTGCTTGGCCCTACGGAGACATTTATTTGACAAGATAGACGTGGTGTCCTCTGGGGTGAGAGATAAGGCACAGCCAGGTCATGGCACTTGGGTGCTGTCCATGGGAATAGTGGTGTGTGGGCCATGCCTGGTGATGGAACTGCTGTTCAGGCGTCCTGGCCTTCACCTGTGGCCACTTTCTGACCAGCCCTGGGACTTATGTCACTGCAGGTTCCTGACCCCAAAGCCCCAGGGCTTTCAGCTGGTGTGCTCTGGGCACTGTTGGAGGAGTTGTGTCAGCTGTCCTAGGCTGGCTCTGAAGCTGAGGACAAGCCTGTGCTCTTGAATGTCCATGGCAGATGCACGAGCTGCAGGGACTAGGTGTGAGGGAGCTGATGGAGCAGCAGCAGCGTCAGCAGGGTTCTGTGGGTGCTGGCTGGTTAGTGCCTGCTGGGAGAGTGGCCTTGCTGCTCTTTCTGTTTCTCTCTGACTGCTGTGTGGGCACCCTCTGCTGCCCCCTCAAGCCATGCAAGATAGAAATCCTATGTGGGAGGACAAGGCAGTATTCAGTCCTTACGCTCTTCTTCCTGATCATGTTCAGGCCCTCCTAGCCAGGGTCTTGCAGCTGTGGTTTTTCCCGGTGCTACCTTGTGACCAAACATTAGTGGGGTGAGGATGAAAGCCCCAGGTGTACTTAAAGACATGTTGTATTCTGACATTTGTCTCTTGCTCAGTGACCCAGCTGGCTGCTCTTCTGGATAGGAAATGGATGGCTCTGACACCCTTTTCTCTGCCTGCAGCTGAGGACCCTCAGTCCCCTCAACGTGCCTGTGGACTTTCCTACTTGGCACCTGTGGGTGCTGGGCTTGGAGATGCTGAAGGAGGCTGCTTGTGTTTTGTGGGTTTGGTGGTTTTTGTTGGTTTTTTCCTTTTTTTGTGGGTTTTTTGTTTGTAGTTTTGGGTTGATTGGTTTGCTTGAAGTAGTTTGAGGGATTTTTTTTTGTTGTTGTTAGCCGTGGTAATGGGAGAAAATGTCCAGGGTAGCTGGTGCAGTCAAGAATGTGCAGACCCAGGTGTGTGAAATGCTGAATGTGAGCACACTGCCTGCCCTCAGCCAGCATGGAGGGGGTAATGGAGTGGGGGACATTTGCAGTCAGAGCCTTCCTCACAGGGACGTTTCCTGGGTGGCCTTGGGTGCCTGAATAGTGCTGAGTGTGAGGGGTTAGTTGGGATACTGCTCCCAAGCCCATAGCTGGGTGAAAATGATGGCATTGGTTCCAGGAACAGCACAAGTTGTAAAGACAGGTTGGGGAGGAACTAAGAGTTCTTAGTTTGTCCTTTTCCTCATCTTTTAGGGAATCCAGACTTCCTGTACTCAAAGTTCCCCAGTCAGGGCTGTTGCTCTGAGCCCCTCACGTGGCTGGAGGAGACTCTGAAGCTGGAATGTGGATTCCACAGTGATGCTGGAGATAGAGCCACTGCATCCTTCAGGAGAACAGTGTGCTCCCAGCCCAGCACCAGGGGGATGCTGCACGTGCTCACTGGCACAGAGCATCTGTGCTGTGGCAGTGGCAATGTTTGTCATGATCCCAGTCCTGGGACTGGTTCATGGACCCTCTTCAGCTTCAAAGTTCTTACACAACTCTTTTCTCTGCTCTGTAAACAGCTGCCAAAAGGAACAGAGGCAAAGTCTGGCTCCCCGTTTGATCAGCACCTTCAGCCACACCACAAAGAACTTGATTACAGTTTGGGACCGATGTGGCAGTGCTGTACAAGCTGTTTTTCTCAGGCTCACCTCTCTGCCCTTCTGCATCCTGCCCAGTCCTGTGGCAGCCAGCCTTGCTGCCCCGGGGAAGGGGCTGGTTCCCAGAGCAGTGTGTGATGCTTGTTGAGGGTCTTTTGGTCCCTGTGGAGCTGCCTATGGGGAAGAGCCCTGTCCTTAGTCCTTTATGAGTTCTGATGCCAAGTCTGATCCAGGCCTTTCCCAAGCTCCCTGCCATGGTTGCCCCCACCTTCTCTGCCCCTTTCTCAGTGGGAGCACTGTGTGGAGCAGGGGCTCTTTGCAGAGCAAACAAGCACAAAGAGAGCGTTTCCAGGCTGCCTGCCACCCCTCTCCTGTGCCTAGTATGTGCTGGTGATTGCACCTAGCAGCTGAAAATAAGCTCTGGGAAGAAGGGGAGGTGGTGATGAGGAGCTGCCAAGCCAGGCTATTTATACTGGGTGATTCAGGCCTCTGTCTGAGTCCAGCCAGATGCAGGGGAGCTGGAACCCAGGAGCAACCTGCAAAGGACAAACCCTTGATCAAGAGGGTCTTTGCTGTAATAGCTCATTTACTGTGGGGCTCCGACTTCTCTGGTTAGTTACCTGTGATGGACTGCACCTTCCCTCTCCGCTCTGCCTCTCAATGTTCGCTGCAGCCGGCTCCGTGGAAGGATTCCTGCAGTGTGAGGTCCCACCACAGTGAGCGCAGCCTGAGCCCATATGGCTGGGGACACCAGCACAGCCGCCTGGAGCCACTGGAGTGCCAGGATCTGCTGGTGCAGAACGCACTCTTCACTGGAGACCTGGACATGGTGCAGAAGTACTTCACCAAGAGCGCAGCCATCAATCTCATCATTGAAACCAGGGGTGATGTGCTGCGCTGGACAAGCAGTAAACGTGGTGGGTATGAGGGACTGGGACATGGGGGGATAGAAAACTCCCAGGATGGGGTCCAAGGATAGGGCTCAGGCACCTGAGAAAAATACTGAAAGGAATCCCCAGTGGTGGAAGAAGAACTTGAGAAGAACAGCTTTAGTGTGAGGAAGGAAGTTTCCAAGGCTGTACAACAAATAGTAGCAGGCTTGTTGAAGGTGGCATGAGGCAGATCTACCAGGAAATAATGAGAATAGGGCCCTTGGAAGAGTTGCTGGAGAAGCACATCCTCAGGACTGTCCTGTTAGAGATTGCTGGGATGGATGTGAAATACGTGTGAGGTGGGGAGTGTGCATGGGTGAAGAGGCACCACTATGTTGCTCTGTTCCATGAGATAGATTTGACAAGGGGAGCAGAAATCCAGTCTACGAGAAAGATGGTGGAAACAAACTTTCCTCAGTGACAGGAGGTAGGAGCTGATCATTCTTAGTGTTTCTCTCCATCTGTACATCTCACTTGTCCATCTCTACCTTGTCCAGGCACATTCTGGGGCTACCACACATGCTTCCACACTCTGGTCCCTTTTACTCACCTTCTCATCAGCATTGTCTATAAGCTTCTCAGCAAGCAATGCAGCTGGTGTGCTCAAGGGAGAGGTGTGCTGGGCAGCCTTTGTGCCCTTGTTCTTGCTGCTGTCAGCTAGTGATGTGGTGCAGGCAGACTCCCAGAATTTAAGAGCATCAGGTGGGGAAGGTCTTTGACTGTATTGGTCCTGGTTTAGGGCAAATTTGGGAGAGAGCCTCCTCAACAGAAGGCTGGTGGCAAAAGCCACCCATATGAGAATGGAAGAGCTATTGACGAAGCTGCTTTCCCAGAGGTGCAGGCCAAATGTCCTGGTGCGTAGACAGATGACAGTTTTGTGGGGATCCACTCCAGCAAGAGACAAATAGGGTGCATGGGCTTGCCAATACATATGTACTACTTGTGAGTGGTAAAGATTATTTACTGAGCTGCAAGATTTGTAAGACACAGGTTTTGAATTGTTACAGTCTACTTAGGAATGAAATCACTAAAGGTATTACCCTTTGTGTAAGTGAGACCATTTGTCAGTAAAATAGGGGCTGCATGTGGTAACTCCTGTCTTATGCCAGGCTGGCAGACACTGGAGCAGCCAGTCTCTCTGCTGGTGAAGGTTTGTGCCCCAGAGAAAATGGATCAATGTAAAACAATCTCATGCAGAAATTTCTCTAATCAACAAGGTTTCAAGACACAAAAAACCCAACCAAACAAGATCATTCATCAAGCACAGAGCAAAAATGTGCTGCCAAATTTATCGGATAAGAATACAGAACAAAAACCAAAACAAACCTTCATGCTACCCGAGGCTTGTCTCTGTATCTCGCTGACAGTGTAGGGACAGGTTCCTAGAACAGTGACCTTAACAGTAGGTTCTAGTGACCCTGTCTTTCCCAGATCACCTCACTGGTATTTTAAGGTGCCCAGAGGAAGTGTAAACTGTCTGGTATCACTGATACTTACACCGCTTTCTGCCTTCCTAGTGCATGACTGGGAACCTCAAGCTCTCATGGGATACCTGCTTATATCCTTGGGTAAATAGAGGGTCCCATCAGGTGAGAGCATCTGCCAGGGGCTTCCCTTTCTTTACCTTTTTGTAGGCTACGTTTCAGTTAGACGAGGTGAAGTTTGCACACACAGAGCAAACTGGATACTGTCAGCATAGAACTTGCTCATTTATTTTCATTACTGAGAAGGGTAAAGTTCCCTGTCTTACACTCTGCATTGGTCCTCTGGCAATTGTTGCTTGGTGGTCTATTGGGGTCACTTAACTGCATGATCTGAGCAGTTCCGTGACACAAAATTAAACTGAACTCTACTAGCCTTCCATGCAGTTTGTCATGTTCTCTCGATCACATGAACAATGTGTGCATGGTGCTATGCCACGTGAGCAGGGCATGCTCTCCTGTGACCAAGGCAGGCTGGCTGTATGCAGCCAAGTGTGGCCAGAGGAAAACACCAGCTCAGGTGACAGGACTGCAGCAAGCAGCTGAGCCACGGGAGTGTCTGAGGACTGAAAGGGAACACTAAAGCTATGCAGGGGCTTCGTGCAAGGCTGGATATCAAGAAAAAGGAGGAAGTGGGGAGGGTCTAAGGGATAATTACCCCCAATTTTCCCCATCCTTGTACCTATGTCTATCGCTTCTTTGGCTTTGATTAAAAATAGCTGTCCTGTAGCTTGTTTAAAAATGTTCCTAGTGCCAGTGGCTCAGGTACAACTGGTAAATGGGTGTGCAGTGCTGGAGACGTGTGTGGAGCCAAGGGGTGGACAAAGGCATTGAGATGTGTGTGGAGCTGCTGGGGTCATGCTGTTGTGGTCTGGGCAACACTGGGCAACACACTGAGTAGGCATGATACCATTTCCCTCTCTGTTGTCTTAGTGATGTCTCGTCCCCATTTCTACCCTTCAAGCTCCCCTGCCCTTCCTGAGGGTTTTGCCTTCACAGCAGGGCACTGCTGAGGTACTGCTGCCTGAGTGGAGAGCCTTTATCAGCCTCTTGGCCCCAGCGCTTGGTCACAAGGTTTCCCAGAATAGAACAGCTGAGACTTGAGCTGTGCCCAGCCTGAGCCAAAGAGAGGGGTGTGATGCGTTCCCCCTCCCTGCGGAACGCCCTGGGCTTGCAGGCAGGCAGGCTCTGGGCCCAAACACAGGCTGCTGCTGGGGCTGTGCCTCAGAGCCTGGCTGGGCTGCACCAGCAGGTCCTGTCCTGGTCTCTGAGGACAGTCTGTTGGGTGCTATGGGCAGCATCACAGGTGGAAGACATGAGAGCCAGGAGCCCATCCGCACACAGCAGGCGTGTGGCCCCGCCCAGGTGTTCTGGCAGGCCCTGCTGGCTGGGGATCAGGGCACTGTGGCCAAGATCCTCAGAGATCCTCAGAACAGCCTGAGCCCCAATGCTGTGTTTGACACCAGTGACCTGGAAGAGTGGAAGAACTACCGCTTCAACCCCCGTGGGCTGAGTATGGGGCAGCAGTGGGGCTCAGCTTGGGCATGTGCTGCAGGGCACGGCTGCTGCTGGGGTCGTGTCTTACGGGTGCTACTGGGCTTGCAGAGCTGTGGGAGCGGGAGCAAGAGCATGGGGCTGTGGTCAGGTTCTCCTGTGTTCCTTGTGGAAGGGGGTTCCTGTTTCTGAGAGCGCAGGGTGCATCCAGGAAACCTGGTCCCTCCCACAAGGATTGTCTTAAGTGCTCGGGAACTGCTCTGTGTGCAGCCTGCTCTGCGCTGTGGGCTCCCACTGCGGGTTGTGCCAGACTGTCACAACAGGAGTTAGATCTTTGAGATGCTGCAGTTTGAACTTGGCCCTGGAAAACACAGATGACATACTGCCTCTACAAGAAGGAGCTGAGAGGATGTAGTGTGGAACACACCATGCAGTCTAGGATGTCCTCCAGCTCAGTCTGGGTAGGCAGCAAGAAGCACAGTTTAAGGAGATTTTTTCCTGTAGCATCTGCGGGCTGTTAGCAGGCAGAAAGCACCAGCTCAGCGGTGGTTTGTGCTGGGTCAGCATCTTTGAGAGCCGGCACATTTCAGCCCCTTGCTCTCTCCTAGGCTCTAGATGTCCATCTCTTCTGTAGCTTGTTGCCTGCACCCTGCTCAGGGCTTGAGTCCCTTGTGTGTGTAGCAGTTGGCTCTGACACCTCTCTACTGCTTGGTTCCTTGTGTTTGTGGTGCTTTACACATGGTGCTTGGCCCAGCCACCTCACTGCCATCAGCCCTGCTCATGCCCCAGACCCTTCATCTGCTGCACCCCTGACAACAGAAACCCCGTGTCCCACCTGAGCCACAGGTGAGGGCACTCAGCCCAGAACAGCCTCTGCTGTGGGCTGCTGCTCCCTGGAGCTCCCTGTCTGCATGACTGCGTGGCCTGAGAGCCTGCCAGGGATCGCTGTCTTTGGCGGGCCAGTCCAAATGCAGGCATCTTGCAGGGAAGGGACCTGATGTCCCTTGATGGGAAACGCGTCTCTCAGGGGGATGTACCTCATGCACTTAAAGGAAAGGGGCGGGTCTTTGTGCATCGTGGCTGAATGTGGCTCCCTGACCCCTCTTCCCCTGCAGGACTGTGGTCGCTGAGCTACGAGCAGGAGCTCACCACGCCGCTGCACATCACGGCCAGCCGGGGCTACACGGACTGCCTGCGGCTGCTGCTGCTCCGCGGCGCTGCCGTCGACTTCGCTCCCGGGGGCAAGACAGCCCTGCACGAGGCTTGTGCAGCCGCCAGCACCGCCTGCGTGCGCCTGCTGCTCGGCTCCGGAGCTGATCCCGACGCTGTCTCTGAGGATGGCTACCGGCCTCTCCACTTCTGCAAGAGCTCAGACTCCATCGAGTGAGTCCTGCTGGGGGAACGCAGCCTGCCTCCCTCCCCCTCGAGCCTAATCCCGTGTAGGACGGGTCCCTCCTCTCCCGTGAAGGTGGGCTGGTGGGTACAGAATGGGGGTGGCCTTGGTGCCTGTTCCTGCACCGGGATGACCTCTGAGGTCCAACAGGTGACTGCAAGCTCGTGTCCTTAGCAGAAGCAGCTGACGAGCCGGTGGTCACACTAATGTTCAGGGTGTTCCTGTGCAGATCCACTGTGCATGCAAGCAGGCATCAGGTGTGACAACACTTTAAGAGGTCTGTGCAGAGTTAGCTGAAATTAGGGTGACAGTATCTCTGTTCACCAGTCATCCTGGCTCAAAAACACTGCTCCAGGGCATGAGCAGCAGGGATTTTCGGACTCTGGGAAAAGCTGGGGTGGTGCAGATGTGGGAGCTGGGAGGTAGGATGGGAGGTGGGGATGAGGAATGGTCAGCAAGTCGCCTTGGCCCATACAGGTGTGTTCAGCAGCTGCTGCAGCATGGTGCCAGCGTGAACAGTCAGACGGAGGAGGAGAAGGACACAGCACTGCACGTGGCATCACGGCACGGCCTGGCAGAGCATGTCCAGCTGCTTCTGCACCATGGCGCTGAATTGGAGATGAGGAACAAGGAGGGGCAAACACCACTGAATGCTGCCTGTGCTCAGCACCATCAGCCCCAGGACATGGACCGCTACTACCGGGTCTGCCAGCTGCTGGTGGAGAGCGGTGCCAGTATCAACGCTGAGGACCGGGACCGGCAACACCCACTTCACCTGGCCTGCAAGAATGCCAACGCTCAAATCGCGGAGCTACTGCTGGCCCGGGGTGCTAATGTCAATGTCATGAACTACGGCGGTAACACGGCCCTGCACAACATCCTGCAAGTGGCTGCCTACAAGCTGGAGCATCGCCCAGAGCTCGTGGTGCGAGCGCTGCTCAACCACGGGGCCGTCCGCATCTGGCCAGGCTCCCTCCTCAAGGTGCGGGGAGTGTGCTGGGAGGGGAAGGCTGTGAACAACACCGGGGCCCCAGTGGACCCTCCTGTCACAGCAGGGCTTGTTCCAAGGCAGCCTGTTTGCTGTCCTGCCCTGCTCTGCCCAGGGCCTCAGAAGGGAGAACTGGCATTATTGGTATGGGAATCCCTGATGTTTTCTCCTGGGCTGTGTTTTGCTGTAGTACTCTCCTGGTTCTGTCTAAGCTCTGTGGACAGTACTCACCCAGTTTCCATAATTACTTGCTCTGGAAATTGTTGGTTCTTTTCCTCTGGAGGTGTTTCTTCTCAGGGGCACACCTTCCAGCTCCCGCTGTCTCTGCAAGACACCCGCAGACATAGGGTTAATTTCCTGTCTTAATTCCTGAGCACTGCCATAATTACCCAGCCCGGAGATCAGCAGATTGCTCTCCCCTTTGGGAAAATACAGGAAAATCAACAATTAACACTAATTAATCTCCTATTAACGCCAGATAATGAGGATCACTGGTACAGCCAGAATAGACTCTGACAGCTACTGCTGGCCTGGGCCATGGGGAGTGGCGGCCCGGAGCCAGGGAAATCTGCCTCTGTGCGGCTTTGCCTGGGTGGGGTGTGCTCCAAAGGCTGCAATGTTGCTAGGTACACGGCACTGGTGTCACCTGCACCCACGCCAATGTGGGACACACCAGAGATGTTGTACAAATACGTGTGAAGCCGCCTGCGGTTCTGTGCCACCCTTGGCATGGGCACAGCACTGCTTTAGACACAGGTACAGGTGTCTCTGCAGCCGTGCACCAAAGAGGCACAATCCTGCATCCCTGAGACCTTGGTGTGGCCCTCAAAAGAGGCATAGTGTGCTGTGCTGTGTTCTGTCTGATCACAAAATGAATGCCAGTCCCTGCCCTGGAATGGCTCAGCTCTAACTACTGAAATGTGAGGTAAGGAGTCTGGTGTAAAGCAGAGTGTTGGTATTTATGTGCTCCTTGCAGCAGTAAAGCTGATGGAGATCATCACCCCAGCCATGTATGATGGTCCCTGTGTCTGAGGAGAAGCTGTGGGGACCCGGCTGTGCTGAAGGCAGCCATGCTGTGCACGTTGAGTGATGGCTCAGCCCTCCTCTTGGCAAGGAGGGATGCTCTGGTGCTTCATACCTGCAGTGGTTTTTCTCTCCTGGGTCAGAATGAGGGAAGGACAGGAGTTCACCAGATTTACTACATCTGGATTGAGTAGTACTTTAGGAGGTGACAGTGGGGCTTGCAGGAGCTTGCCAAATGATGGTGATCACCTGCCCCTGATGCCTTAAGTTCTAGCTTTCATATTTTCTGGATTCTGTACTATATTAGTATATAACTCTGAACTTTATATAAAGCATTAGCAAGCTCCCTTCACAGCTTTGTCAGACTAAACCATCCTTTTCTAGCCCCAGAACCAAGGATACCATTACAGCTTCAGTCCCAAAAAGTATAAACAACAGTGAATTGAGGAGAGCAGTCTGGGAGGATGTGGCTTCATAACCTGAAGCTTTAATTGGACAATTAACCCCAATATGGGAATGGACCAAAACTTATAAAAATATAACAACTCATGACTTGGAGTCCATCTTGGGTGTAGCCTCAGCCAGGCTCTTGTACTGCCCAAGGTGTATCCTTTGAAGGCCTTTTTAATCAATCCCTGCTTTATTCCTTTAACACTGTCCAGCCTCTGTTCTGGGGAGCCTCTCAAGGCGTCTCTCTCTCCCTGGCCAGGTGCTGCGGTGCTGCCACACCTGCCCGCGTGTCATCGAGGCCCTGGTGAACAGCTACAGCCACGTGTGTGTCTCCGAGGACTGGGTGGATGCAGTTCCAGCAGAGGTTGTACAGGTAAGGGAGCAAATGCCAACTGCTGGCTGAAGAACACATCTCCAGGTTCTGCTGGGCTGCCAGGGGCATCTAGGCCTGGGGGGGGGTTGGGCACAGCTGGGGCTGGCCATGGTGGGGTGCAGGCACAGGTATGCTGCTTGGGGACACGGAGGATGCTCCATAGTGAGGCAAGTGAATGTGTGGTTCTACCTCTGTCCCAGGGTGGTATCTTCAGCTTTGCATGCCTCTGGTCCTTTCTTCTCTCTGTAGAAATACCCATCTTTCTACCAGTCACTTTTCTCCCTGGGGCACAGACCTCGCTCCTTGCAGCACCTGGCTCGCTGCACACTCAGGACCCTCCTGGAGGGCCGGCTGCTTCTGGTCCTGTCCCAGCTACATCTGCCAAGTGCCCTGCACCAGTACCTGCTGCTCGGCTTCGAGGACGTTCTCTACTAGGGGTGGCAGTTCCAGTCCCGCTGTGCCTTTCTGTGCAGATGTTCCACCCCTGCCAATGCAGTCTGCGCTTTTGCAGCCACCCCCTTCCCCTCACCCCACTCCTGCCTGGCCCCATCAGCCCCCTGTGCCAAGCCTGCTGCTGTGTCCCAGTCTCAACCAGCCTTGTGCTCCACATCATGCACCTGTTTTGGAGTGTTCTGTTTGGCCGTACTAATCTAGACAGACTCCAGACTAACAAAAGGAGGTATGGGAATTAGAGAATTTTGTGGTACAAGGAGCAAAGACACTGCATGGATCCCAGGCTTAGTAGTAGGATACCAGTTTCCCTATCCCAAATCCAAATACTCTAGCCTGTACTAGGCAACTCTGGTGCCCTGGATGATTGCTGTGGTCCTGTCTTTAGTCAAGTTGCTTGGTCTGTACCAAAAGGTGTTTGGAATAAATCCTGGTCTTTATACCTACCTGAGCACGACTTCTACATTTCTTTGGAGACTGTCCTGACAGAGGTCACCTGACACGCCATGGGTGGTGGCATATGTACTCAGACCTGTGCACCCACCTGCTTCTCAGAGGGAAATGTGGGGTGGGTGTTCCAATCAAAGCCCTTTTATGAAGGTACGATGTCTGGGTTACCTGGCTCAGGAGCTTGGGGCAGGATGGCCATGCTTGTGCAGCTCTGAGGACCTCAGTGCTGGTGAGAAGGAATGTGTCCTGGGCCTGTTGCTCCCCTGGGCAGAGAGCAGCCAACACCCAGAGCCCTGTGCAGGCTCACACTGCGGCCTGGGCTGCACCATACCCTTGACAATGTGAAGGGAAATGTTTTATCCTGTGACATCAAGACGCAGTTATGAAGAAAAGGAAGCACTATCCATCCTTTAAAGATGTGCTGTAAGCAAACTCCATTACTGCCTCTGGCTCAAGGAGTGCCTTGAGCACCACAGCTGTGGCTGGCACAGGTACCCAGGGCATTGGGTCCCTCCTCGTGCTGCACTCGTTCTGCCTGGCCTCTCTTCATGGCCACGGCAGCAGTAGGACTCTGCAACATGCAGCTCTGAGGAAAAGGCTGTGTGACAGACCCAGGGGTGCTCTCTGTCCCAGCCTCTCCAGGCACATGGGCTGTAGCTGTGTGCCCTCAGCCCTGCTGGTCTGAGGACGTGAGTCCAAAACCAGACTGAGAGGTTGGTTGTGTTGCTCCTGATGTGCCTGCCCTGCTGCTGTGCCACAGCAGGAATGCTAACAGGGTACGAGAGGGATGTGTTCATGTGCTACAGGGGCACACAAGGTGCCTGGAAAGCACTTGTGCCTGCCTTTTTGTAGGTACTATTGCAGTATAGACGTGGTATTTCTCAGGAAGGTTTGGCTGTATGACATACAGGGGCAGAGAGGTGAGATGTTGGCTTGGGGTGACCACAACGATCTGCAAAACTGGGATGAAGTGTACAGGGGAGCGAAAGTTTTTAAGACACATGGCCAATGGCCTGCCCTTTCACCGTGGACCAGTAGTGCATTTCCCTTGCAGCAGTGTAGGAACAGAGTCTGAAGTTAGTTACCTCCTTCCTGCTGGCTGAACCAGCTTGTCTGCTCAAGTCATCTGTTCTTGTTCCCAAAGTCTAATCACCACTTTCAAGAGTTCATTTTTAGCCAGATGATATCTGTGAGTGAAGGAGGAATAGAAACAGGAAGGTCTGTCCTTTTTGGTGGCAGCACAATCTGGGATTGCCATAGCCTGATCTAGTGTCCTGGTCTGAAGGCAGCCTGCAGAGCAGCACACCTGGACAGGTATAACATCCTTCCCTCCAACATTGTCCCTATGCCTGCATTAACTTGTGCTCAGTAATGCATACTCAGGCATAATAATATCTCCTTAAAACAGGGAAGAGTTTAATTTAATAGTTTGTTTTATTTTGTAGTTGTTACTTGCGACTGTTAGGCTTATAGCTGTTTCTTGTCTTTTTGGGTTTTACTGGTTGCTTTTGCCAGTTCTCTTGGGCACAGGCTGGCGCTCCTGCTTCAGCAAATCCACCTGGGTTTGTCAGCAGAACAGTCATGGCAAGATGCAGCCTTAAGAGTGGCTGGAGAGATGCGAGTCCACTGTTGCATTTTAAGTGTAGCCATTCAAGTGACGTGCTCTGGGAAAGAGTCATCCCAGGTCTAGACAGAAGTTTCCATCCCAGCTGCAGCCACTGGCTCCTGCTTTGACCCATTCTGTGCAACCAAAGCCCTTCCCATCCCTTCTGACAGACAACCAGCACACTCTGCAGACTTCCCAGCCTCAAGCACCTGCTTGACTCTCACTCAATTTTTCCTGTTCCTCAGTAAAGAGCATGAGAAGCCACAGTGGGGTTTAACAGTGAGGTACTCACAGGCAAAGCAAGCAGAGAAAAACTCTTTCCCAGCATGGCTGTACCCACCCTGTCTTGTAACCTGCTTCTTAGGTAGTTTTGATTCAAAAAGGCATCTTTGTATTTTTTGGTTGTGGAGAGATTTTTTTTTTCTGCCATAAGTTTGACCAGTCACTTTTTGGACCTGTGTATATTTGAGCATTCTGATGCCCTTGGGAAGGAGAGAAGAATTGCACAGTGCACTGATCACCTCGCTCTCTTTATCTTTCTACTGTCACTGTTATGTTTCATTTGATGCCATGTAAGAACATACGGGCAAAAATTTTCTGTTTCTCTTCATTATGTAATTTAAAAGGACCCAGATCTGTGCTATTTCTCTCCTTATTTGGGCTGGAATTGTGTTCAGCTGTGCTGTTCCTGTGTGGAAGCTGTCACCCAGCCCTGACTACACACACAGGGTTTCCCTGGGCCTTTACTTGTTGCGGTGCATCCCTTGAGATGGAGGAGGACAGCTGTGCACAGTGCTGCGGTTGTGTGGGGGTTGTTCTGCTGTGCACTTGAGAGCCACACGAATGCTCAGGAGCCCTGGCTCCACATTTGGTGTGATTTGCCCATTGGCACAGCCCAGGAGGAGGCCTGGGCAGAGATGCCTCCAGTCAGTGTGGGCTGTGCTCCACAGCAGGTGTTGCAGCCTCTGATGTTGTTCAGACCTGTTACACCCATGATGCTGTCCCTGAATTAAAGTGAAGCCCCATTCTTCTCACTTACATATTGCACCTCGCACTTCACTGTAACCAGCCAGGCTGCTCCTCAGCCTGGTGTTTCCAGCAGCCCAGATCAGGTTCTCTTGGGCAAGTGCACCTGTTACTTTACTATCCCAACAATTCATTTTTATCCATTGCAATCATTTTATCAGCAATGTTTTTTTATTTCTCCCTGATTACTAATAGCATATAGCATTGATATGTGAAGAGAATAGAGATACACGTGTCAAATGGATGTGTAAGATAAGTCTCTCAGTCACCAAGTTCTTTTGGATCACATAATACTGAGGACACTAACTGCAGCATACAGCTATTTTTTCTTATTAGAATGCCATGCAGAACTTAGTCAAGTGACTTACAGATTTCTAATCATGCCCCATCTCTCTCATTAGCTCTATCAAACTTGTAGGCTTATAAAAAAGTTAGATAAAATAATTTGAAAGTACCTCTTTCAAATTACATTAAATTGGGTCCTAGTTTTTACTGACTTACCCAGGACATCCTTTGACTGCTTGTCTGTGGTTGCTTGGGAGGCATGTTGAACTAACTGCTGTGTAGTTTCTTGGACAGCCATGTGAACACATTTAAATACTGACAAGACATTGGTATTTTTCCCGCTAGTAATCTTAAGTTCCCCAGTGTGCCATGATTTGTTATAAAGAAAAAAATAAATGGTTCAGTGAACTCATTAGCCAATTAAATACTCTTGGATGTAAGCTCTTCTCCTGCACATTATAAAAATTGTTACTTACACAGTTTAGCATCTTCCTTAATTACTGATGGAATAGAAAGTATTTCATTACCACTGTAAAATATGAATACTGCACATAGTTGTTTCAAATGCAGAGCAAAAATATTTACTGAGTTACTGGATTTCATTATGCAGAATGTGTGCTGCACACAGACACCTGGGGCAGGTGCCCAGTGCCTGCAGGTCTCTGGCTTCTCTGTTGCAGGGGCACACGGCTCTGGGGTCGATATTTTGAAAAGTTTGAGTGAGAGAAGGGGTTCAGAGTAGCACCACGAGTGGGTGATGGGCTGCAGCAGCTCCTGGCAGTGGGAGCTGTGGAGGGTGAGGGGTTGGATACACCAAGGCTGCTCCTCAGAGCCTGTGTGCAGGTGTGGATGCCTGTTCTCCAGCTCAGGGTTCACAGGGCAGGAGGGGCTGAGAGCCACCCCCCTCCCAAAGAGTGCCAGGGACCCCTTCATTGTCCCCTGGCCCACTGCTGGACCCTACTGTGTCTTCTTGCTCAACCTCCCTGCAGGGCTCATTCAGCACTGTCAGGCTTTTCCTTGGAGGTAAAACCAGATACAGTGGCTGGAAACTGAAGCTGGGCAAACACATATTAGAAATGAGACATTTTCAATAGCAAGGGCAATTAATCTTCTAGTTAATTGCATCTTAGAACAGGTTATCATGGTGCATGTAGATTTCTTATCTCAGGGGTTGTTTTTAAATCACATGGGGATCTGCCCTAGCCCAGACCAGGGTTCATCTGCATGGCGCTCAGCCCAGTCCCAAAGAGATCAGGCCGATTAATTACACATCTCTGAACCTTCACGGGGTGCCACAAGCTGCTGTCACCACTGAAACTGTGTTTGGCCCCAGGATAATAAGTTCCAGTTTCCCTTCCCAGCACTGCTAACTCCATTCACACCTCATTGACAGCTCTGACTTAACCAGAGTTTCCTTCATTTCGACCCCACTGGTCTGTACTGGTTCTATCAGCTTCTTTGCTCTGAATGTGCTGGCTGCAGTGGTTTCTGAGAAAGACAGTCTGAAATAAATGGGGATAAAATATAAATAATATAAATAATATAAATAATGCTGTTATTAAATTATTTAAATATTTGGTCTTACACCACTTCTCTCACAAGCTTTATCTTTGACATCTCAGCTGTTTGGCAGCACCAAGCATGTTTCACTTGAGTGGGATGGACAGTGGTCAGGAGTTCTGAAGGACCCCAGGGCTGGATGTGACCCACAAAGGCAAACCCCATCCTTTCCCCAGCACACGAGCACCTCGGGGGCTGCCTGACAACCCTGGCTGTGACTTCCCCCCGAGGAGGCACTGCAAGGTGCCCTGACTCAGGACAGTAGGAACCTCAGTGTCCACCCCAAGCTGTGACCCCCCATATCAACACAGTCCCCCTGAACAGAGCTTTGCTGGGTTCATGCTGGGGGCTTGCTTGTCCCGACAGCAACTCTCCCACTGCCGAGGGCTTCTGGTCTTTCTTTGTGAGGAACAAGACTCCAAATACTTCCTGCACTTCCGTTTCCATCCAGAGGTGCTACAGCAGATGCTGATGCTCCTGAGGTGCCAGGCTCCACAGGTGACTCCCAGGGGAGCAGACCCCTTTTGCACACTGTTGCTCTTTGGGCTGTCAGCCCCGCTCCATTCTCCGGCTCATTCCACACCTCAACAGAGTCACCTGCAGCTGCTTACCAGGGGTGGGTGCTTCGGGTCGCTAAAAGAATCCCCAGCAGAGGTATCAACAAAAGTTGGTTTGGTATAACTTTGCAGTAGTAGCAGAAGACAGAAAGAATGGTCAGAAGACAAGGAAACGACCAACAAAAGCCACCTCTAGGAGAAAACCTGAGCAGTGACAAAATAACAATATCTTAACATGGAAAAAATACCTGAGCACCTCTCCTATGAGGAAAGGCTGAGGGAGCTGGAACAGTTCAGCCTGGAGAAGGGAAGGTGCCAGGGGGGCTCATCAGTGTGGATAAATACCTGAGGGGAGGCCATGAAGGTGATGGAGGCAGGCTGTTTTCAGTGGTGCCTTTGACTGGACTGTGCTCCCAGCTGAAGAAACGATGTTCATGTGCCAGTCTGTATTCTGCATAGTGTTGCATAACCCATTTTGTTCTGAATCCTGCATCCTGCACTCTAAGAACATCAGCTTTGCTTACAGGCTCTCACAGAGCCATGAGATGTATGCCTATATAGTGACCTGCAGATGATGGATGTCTTCTGGAGTGCCATGCTCACATAGCTGGTGAGGCAGAGCAGTGCACTTGGTTGGAGAGAGCTGCTTCTGGGCTAAACATGCAAGAGGTACCAGCCCTGTGCCTTAGAAGCCCCATAAATTATCTAAAGAATTTGGTTAACATTGCTCTCCCTGAGCAGGATCCAAACACAGGAGTGAGGGAGGGCTTGGCTCTCCTAAGCAGAACAATCCTCAAAGAAATATGTGAAAGGAATATGTGAACCTTGTCCAGGACTACAGAGACAAAAATTTCCAGTCTGAGGTCCTGTCAGCAGCAAATCCATGCACCTGAGAGTGCTCTTGCTACTGTTCATGAGGATCCTGGTCTCTCATTGCTCTAGCTATGGCCCTGCCAGGTCTAGCTCTGAAGTACCTTCCCCAGGCATGAACACAGGTAGACAGGTTTCACCATCAGAAGTTGAAGACAGAAGTACGTGGGGCAGCTCTGCAGTCAGGGGGAGCCTGTGGGACCATGTCTGCAGAGGCCAGGGGACCTCCTGGGTGCCCCTTTCACATGAGCTGCTGCCCACCTCAGGCAGTGTGTGGCTGCAGAGCCTGATGGACCATGCCATGGGCACCACCAGTAGCAGGATCTGTGCCTGGCGGGAGCCCAGCTTCGGTCAAACAACACCATGGCCACAGCCAGCCTGTTCTCTAGCCTTCCCAAACTTTGAGTAAATAATTTTACAACGTTACTCTTGCTTTTAATATGTTTAGCAGCTATATTGCAGGAATGCCTAGAGGCTGTGACTAGATTTAGTCCTGTTGTGCTAGATTCCGTGCAGAGATAGTAAGTGGAGCAGGTAGAGGCATAAAGTTAAGACTGCATAGCAGTTTCCATTAGGAAGACCTGCTTTCATTTCCCAGTCTGTCATTACGCTTTAACTGTTGCAGTTGTGGTTGCTGTGCTGTGTTACTCAGAACTTTACCCATTACAGATACAGCAAAAATTAATTGGCCTGTATTTGGCCAACAGCTGGTGCATCAGGAATACACTCCAGACTCTCCACCTCAGAGAGGAGAGCTGGCCCGGGTGGTTCTTTTCCTGCCCAGTAGCACGGGATCAAATTTTCCTTAATTAACAGCCTCTGAGGATCCCACTTTGCAGGTTCCGAGCAAGGACACTTTTAAAGGCTGATGGTTTTCTCCCAGGGTCCTCTGAGCTGATCAGACAGGGCATGCACCATCTTCAGTACAGGCACTGTCCCATGTGCCAAGTGTTGAGCAGGACACTTCCCAGGCTTTCCTACTGACTCCAGAAAAGCAGGCGAATGGACTTGTCCGTCTTCACACGTCTGCAGCAAGGAATGAGGATGAGGAGGAAGCTTGAGCAGTTCTAATGCAGAAAACAGAAGAGAGGTGGTAAGCAAAGGCAGACTGAGGATGGAGGAGATGGGCCAGGCTAGTCTGTGATTGCTGAAGGTGCTGCTTGCAGAGACTGCACTTGAATTCAGCACTCAAGGCCAAACTTGGTGAGACTCAGGGCCACCTGCTGAGACTGAAAAACACAAGCCATGACACAGTGACCCCAAAACAGGAAGAGAGCAGGTCTCCTCCTGAGACTCTTTTTTAACTCAGTGTCTGATAACGTACCTAGCAAGGTCCTGAGACATCTCCATCAACAGCTGAGAGTGCAATGAGACATGGGACTTTACAAATTGCACACACAAATAATATTTCTGCTGTATCTGGCGTGTTGGACAGTCTATCTTCAGGCACATTAAGGAAATACACTGGTTCCTTGAGAGGGAGGGATGAAGCCCTTTAATCTGGAATCAAGGGGCTTTCTGCAGAGGTGTGTGGAGAGGGAAAGATGTCCAGGAAGCATCTGAGCAGAGGAGGTCTGAGCCTCAAGTGGAAGCCATGGAAACTGCATTTCACTAGGCAGCAAGAAGCTGTGGAAGATTCAGCATAGGTTACACAGTTGAAATTGGGAAAGCCCATGGAAGTCCAATGGGTGGACGTGCAGCCTGGACCTTCATTCCAAGCTGGCTCACCCTGTGAGGATGGTGGATGTGGGAGCTCTGTCCCATTTGATGTACACATGACAGTATAGCAGCACATCTTTGCTTTATTATTCTTACAACCTTTTTTTTTTTTTTTTCTGTAGCCCTTCAACATATCCTTCTCTGAATCTTTGCTTCACGATTTGCACATGAGTTTCTACCTCTACTACAAAGTCTCATGAGACAAAGTAAACCAAAGTGGAGTAAATTGCTGGGGCCCTGAGTACATACCCCCTCCCTGGGGGAGGTTTGACTCTCCAAGTCCAGGGCCAACTCATAGGATGAATCCATGTTTCATCAGATCTGCTCTGCTCACCTTCCTCAGGTCCTGTGGGAATGCACCCTGGTCAGTGAAGCCCCTGCCTTGCTACAGCTCTTCCTGCCTGGCTTCCCACCCCTCTGGAAGCAGCCTTTCCTTGCTGCTCCTAGCATGGGAACAGACCAAATGTTTGAAGGGAGATGGGGGCTGCAGGAATGCAAGTGTATGATCAGGTAAGCAGAACCTTAGCCTTGGAGACATCAGTAGGGACTTGCAGGGCGCAAGCTACTGCTGTGCAGAGGGCAGTACTGAGCTTGTGCTGCGGTCTTCAGGCAGGACCTGCGCTGTGGGCACAGGCTGACATCCTCCCTCCCGTGAGAGACACAGTTCCACAGTTCACCCCCAGCTCGCTCAGTTCTCCAGCAAGGTCGCTAAAGACAGCAGTTTCCTGTTGCTCTCAAATATCTTGCTAACCTATGTGCAGGTGTGAGGTGTGGGTTGGTTACACAGAAAAGATTCATTGAACAAGTGATCAAATTGTATTTGCTCAGGAGTCAGAAAGCTGCTTGCACAGCCTGGATCTGGGCCCTTTTGAGTACAGTCTTGAGATCCAGTAACACATGGCTATGCTCTCACTTTCTCCATGGTCTAAGGTGCTTTCATAGCAGGGAATGGACCCGAGCTATGCATTGAAGATGCACCAACTTGAAGGTTCCTTTACAACAGACATCTGATGGATGAGGCAGGAGAGCTGGGGCAAGGACAGACAGAAAATGGATGCTGACCAGCAGATCTGGAGCCATGTCATATTGTGTCACAACTGGTCTCTGCGGTGGGATTCATCCAAATGCTTGTGATTGCCATTTTCCTTCCCACCATGGAATCTGGGCCCTAATCCTGGACTGGGGCCACAGCCAGTCAATGACCTTCAAAGATGAGCATCTCACTCTCTCAGCAATCCAAGGGCAGGAGGTGTCTGCATCAGAGTGGTGACAGGGATCTCCTATGCCAGGCCTCAGTTTTATGATTCAATATTTGAGCCTGGATGATTATTTTACCATTGACTTCTCCACACCCATTTCCTTGACTTGGAGCAGGACTGTTTTTGCTGTGGGGGGATAATTGAGACCATAAGGATGTGCCACAGAAAAAGGCACAAAAGACAAGAAAGAAAGAAGAGATTGTGTGATGTCATATCTGGGCCCTGGGGATTCAGATTGTGCCTGTTTAGTGGAGGAAGGCTGAGCACCCCACTTTAAGCACAGTGGGACCATTATGCCTCACTTAAATGCTCCACACAGGATCCAAGTGTCCAGCTCTGTGGCTGGGTTGGCATGTCCCACAGAAAACACACACTTCGAAGTGGTGTTCCAGACATCCTCAGGGACAAAGCAGAAGGTGATGGTAGAGAAATCCATGTGTTTACACAGATATCGATGCCACCAGGGAGCCTGGGTAGTTAAGCAGCCAGGGGTGCTGCATCCCTGGTCAAAGGGGAAATGCAGGCAGGAACACACAGGGGACTTGAGAAGAGGAATACCCCTAGGTGAGAACTAGAGGTGTGGAGTGTCACTGTGCCACTGAAACTACAGCTTGAGTGAGCACAGACATGACTCCAGCTTGCATTTCCTGGCTTCCAATCACTTTAAAAATCCTGATACTCTTCTGAAGCAGGGCTTCAGTTTGCTTGCTGCACGTCTGGTGAGCCGTGCTCTATAGACAGGACAACCCAGCTGCCGAGCTGGGGGCAGAAAGTCCTCTGTTTTAGCGTGGGGACTCCCCACAAGAGGCAGGCGATGTTCCTCCGGACACAGAGAGCACAGCGGAGCCGCGGCTCGGGAGCTTTCGCCTCGTACGGCGCTCGCCTGCTCTGCAGGCGGAGCGATGTGCACCAGGGCTGCTGGCCATCACCGGTGTCGAGTCCGACACACGGACTGCGGGGGGCGAGCGGTGTCGGGGCCGCGGGGGAGCAGCAAGAGGGGGCATTTCAGGATACACACACCCCCTCCCACCCTGACCCGAGGCCCCGCGGTCTTCCCGGCCCCGCGGCGCCCGAGCCCGCCGGTCTCACGGAGACCCCGCTCCAAGCTGACAAGGCTCCAGCGCCGAGAAAGGGCGCTTGCCCTTGCCCCGTGGTTGCTCTCCCCGCGCCCTGTTCGGGAGGTCTGCAGACACGGCACAGCACGGCACGGCACAGGCACGGCACGGCACGGGGCGGCCGGTGCCTGGCCAGGGCCGGTCCGTCGGGGCGCTGGAGCCCGCCCTTCGCTGCCGTCCCCGGACCACTCTCCGCGGGCTCGGCCATCAGGAGCTGCCGGGAGGGCCGGCTCGGGTCCGGCGGCGGGAGCCAGGGTGGTGCTGGGCGGAGCGGAGCCGGTTCGCCCCGTCCGTGGGCCCGGGCCCGGAGAGGGCTGTGCGGAGCGGCGCGGCCCCGTCCCGTCCCCACAAAAGCACCCTTGTCCTGGCCCCGTAATTGTTAATCATCAATCACCATTAATAACAGCTGATGAGGCGGGAGGGGGAGGTGCCTTCCCAGGGGCCGGCCGCGCCGGGGGAGCGGGGCGCCTTGCCCCGCCGGAGCGGGCGCTGAAGGAGGAACTCGACCGTGATGTGCAGAAGATGGATGAGAGCAGAGGGCGACACCCCCGCCCGCCTCCCCTCCCCTCCTCCCCCCTCCCCTCGGCGGCCCGGCCCGGCCCCCCCGCGGCGGGGCGGGCGGGCGGCTCCGAGCGCGCCTCCACTCCGCCGCGCCGAGCCAGCGAGCGGGCGGGCGGGCGGCAGCTCTCGCCGGGCGCCGGAGCCCACGGGAGGCGGAGGGCGCGGGCCGGGGCCGGGGCCGCGGCAGCGGCGGCGGCGGGGCCCGGCGGGCGGCGGGATCGCGGCGACTTGGCGGCGGCCCGAGCTCGCCGGAAAGTTGGTGCCGGCTGAGCCGGAGGCGCCCGCTCGCCATGCAGAGACCCGGCGGCCAGGGGACCGCCTTCTCCATCGACTCGCTCATCGGGACGCCGCCGCCGCGCTCCGGGCACCTGCTCTACACCGGGTACCCCATGTTCATGCCGTACCGGCCGCTGGTGCTACCGCAGGCGCTGTCCCACGCCCCGCTGCAGTCGGGGCTGCCGCCGCTGGCCCCGCTCGCTTCCTTCGCCGGCCGCCTCACCAACACCTTCTGCGCCAGCCTGGGCCAGGCCGTGCCCTCCATGGTGGCGCTCACCACCGCCCTGCCCAGTTTCTCCGAGCCCCCCGACGGCTTCTACCCACCGCAGGAGCTGCCCCCGCCGCGCGCCACCCCCGACGCCGGCTGCCGGCGCGGCGCCGACGGCCTGGAGGCGGAGGAGCTGCCCCCGGGCCGCGACAAGGGGCCGGCCGAGCCGCCGCTGCACTTCCCGGAGCCTTTCCCTGGCCTTGCAGGTAAGAGCGGCGCGGGCCCGTCCTGCCCGGCGCACATCAGCCGCCCCGTCTCACCCGGAGCAGCGCAGCCCCGGGGAGACCTGCCCGCTCCTCTGCGCCGTCCCAGCGGCACCGGGGGGCAGGCGGTCTTGCGGGCCGGAGCTCGCCAGGACGGCGGTGCTGGGGCCGGGGCGCGGCGGGCAGGACGGCGGGGTAGCCAATGGGTCGTGGCGGCGGGACCTGCCCTCGGCTGCACTCCCGGCCCGGCTCGGAGTACCGAGCCGATTCCCCTCCGTCCCAGGCCCGGTCCGCAGCTTTCCCGGATGGGAGCCAAACTTTGCTTGCCTCGGCCGGGCCGCGGGGCAGGAGGGGCGGGAGAGCGGCCGGCCATGGGGACGCCACGGCGGGACCGGAGCGCCACGGCCCGGAGCCGCGGCCGGACCAGTCGCACGGAGCTCTCCGAGGTCCTGGCACTCGGCCCGGGCCGAGCGAGGCGGAAGGTGGCGGGGCGTCCCACGGCTCGATCCGCAGCCCTCCCTGCCCGCACCGGTCTTGGTCCTGGTCCCTGTCTTGGTCCTGGTCCCTGTCTTGGTCCTGGTCCCGTTTGGTGCGGCGCGAGGCTGCAGCTTGTCCCCAGCATGGTGCGGCGGCCCGGGCCGGTGCCTCCCGGCGTCGCCGGGCTGCGACTACCGGCTTTCTAAAGTTTCCCCCGAGCCCGCCCCGCAGGGGCGACGGCGGAGCAGGTCCCGCGCCGAGGCGGCCGCCCGCAGCCCCGCTCTCTCCTCCGTCCCGGCCGCCGCGCCCGCCGTCTCGGCACCGGCTCAGCCCGACGGCGCGGGCAGGCGGCAGCGCCCCTCCCGGGACCCCCGGTGCGGACGGGAACGGCTCTCGTCGGGGTCCTCGCCTTTGTGCGCTGCGACCGCTCCCCGAGTGCGCCAGCACCAGCCTCGGAGACTTGTTGCTCCGTAATTCTCAGCCAGGTCCAGCACTCAGCTCTCCTCCCTAGGTCCTGCAGCACGGGGCGTGAGGGGTCCCTGCGGCAAGACACAGAGGAGCCAGCTGCTGCTCCTCTGGCGCGGCCTCTCTTGAGCTGTCTCTCCTGGCCGCTCCTGGGATCCACCTTTGTCTCACAGGCTTCTTGGTATGGATGTGTGCTGAGAATCTCTGCTGCTTCTTGCAGTGCTTGGCTGTTTGTTCTCCATCCTCTCTTTGGTCTCTCCTGGGTAAGCCCAGGTGTCTTCCGTGCCCTGCCTTGTTCATCCCTCAGAAGAGCATTTCACTCACTCAGGTACCCCTTAGACTTCTCAGCCCAAGTAGGACAATGAGGGCATTCTCCCTCCCCCTTGCCTTTCTGTGTTATTGGGTGTTCCTCCGGTGCTCCCCGGCCCCTGTGCTGAGTCAGAAGCCCAATGCAATCTTTTTTTGTGAAAGTCTTCTCAGGGGCAGCACTGCCCTGGCCAAAACCAGGTCTATACGACCTCACCTTTCCAGTCTGTGAGCAAACAAACTGCATTGTGCTTGATCTCCCTCTATGTCTCCTCCATAACTGAGCCCAATATGTTCTCTCCTCCCAAGGGACTCAGATGAACTGTCCCAAACCGTGGCCACTTCTGAATCCAAGAAATCGTACCTCTAAGATTTTTCCTGTTGCAACTGGATCATATGATCGAAGGGAAGATGTCTTCTACAGCTGTTCATCCCCCGCTGCCTCTGAGCACTGGGTTTGCTCTGGAGCCATGAGGGGTGCTTGTCCTCCTGCACAGGCATATGCCCATGTGCACCCAGTTCTGTGGGCTGCTTTGCCCACGTCCAAGAGGATTTGTCAGGCCAAATGTGCCTACCTTTACCTACTGCTTCTCCTGGCTGTACCAGACAAAACTGGAGATGGACAGTGGGGTTTGTTTTACTACCATCTTAGAGGAAACTCAGGAGGGTTGTTGTGAGCTTTTTCCAGTACTAAGGAATAGAAAAATGATTCATGTCAACAGGAGTCATCAAAAACTATCTATAAAACAGTTTGCTCTCACATCCAGTCTGTGGCCCTGACCAAAAGCAGTTGTCCAGGGAAGAGCAAGAGAGCACAACCTGTACAATGGTCAATTCTAAAATGGTACTTCCCTCACATCCAACCATCTGCACATCAGGGACTTCCTGTGCCAAGTGTTGTTTCTGTATATTTAGTAAACTTTGACTGATTTGTTTTCTGTGGCCTTATCTAATCTCCCCTGGAGTCCACCAGAAAGGAGGCATAACCTTGACATCAGCCACATCAAGATGGCAAGATGTTGCACAGATTTTTTACCTGTAGAAGAACCTTGTGAAGAATAAATGCCCCCTTTTGACAGTTTTGCTGACATTTAGCGACTTATACTCTGGAGTGACTGCTGCTGTCCCTAGGCTCTGTTAGTATCTCCATCATGCAGGTGTCTGTGGACACAGGATCAGTTGCTTCCTGGATCAGCCAAAGGAATTAATGCACTATTTTAGGACTTCTCTCTGCATCCACTGGATTTGAAAGTTGCTTCCAGTAACTGCCACCCTTCTTGAGCAGGGAGAGGCATGTAGGGAAACTGGTGATGAGAAGCAGCAAAGCTTGAGGTCTGGTTTATTTCTACAGCTGCCACAAAGGTATGACCCCTGGTGTAAGGGTACTTAACATCCCTAGCTCTCCACACCTCTCCTGGGAGCAGGTTTGTTCCTGAGCTGTACAGATCTTCTCTGAGATTCAGGCAGTACTCTGAGACTCTTTCTTGGTTTGGTGTAGTGACAGCACATTCAGTCAGGGACAGGGTGAAGTTTCTGTTGTTCCCCTTACAAACACAGGGCTCATCACAACACCCATTCCTGACCCAGGTCTTCCTGATGCTTCCCTGATAGCTTTGTCACCTGTGACACTCAAGTCTCTTCACCATGCTTTCCACATCCATGATCATAGAATTACAGAATGGTTTGGATTGGCAAGGACCTTTAAAGGCCACCTAGTCCAAACTCCCTGCCATGGGCTGGGGTATCTTCAACTACATCGAGTTTCTCAGAGCCCTGTCTGACCAGGCTTTGAGTGTTGGTGGGGATGTGGTATCCACTACTTATCTGGGCAACCCGTGCCAGTGTTTCACCACACTCATTGTGAATAATTCTTTCTTATACCTCATTTAATTGACCCTCTTTTAGGTAAAATCATCACCCCTTGTTCTATCACAAGAGACTTTAAAGTCTCTCTTTGTCTTTCTTATAAGCCCTCCTTAAGTACTGACAGGTTGCAATAAAATTTACCTGGAGCCTCCTCTTCTCCACACTGAACAACCCCAACTCTCTCGGCCTGGCCTCACAGCAGAGGTGCTCCAGCTCTCAGAACATTTTTGTGACCCCCTTTGGACTCTCTTCAATGTCTTTGACAAGATCAATGAACAGCTGTGACTTTGTGAAAAACAAACCAGCGGGTCAACCCCCATTTACTGTTTCTCGTTGATTTTTCAATCATGATGCTTTGCTTCGTGACAGCTTCACTTCATGTTCAAAGGCCTTGAAAGTCTCAGTATACCCCAACCACATGGGTGGGATCCCCTGCCTTCATTCCTTCCTTGCTGGGGACATAGTAGGTGACTAACAGACCAACATACCAATTTTCTTTGTGAACACATCCAATTTAGATTATGTTATCAAGTAGTTCCAAGTTCCTTACTGCAAACCCAGCCCTTTTATAAGACACAAATGTGAGAGAAATTTAAAATTTGGAGTCTGGTTCAGAAGAGGGTATTCAGAGATAGCACCTGTTTTGCAAACCATCATGTTGCTCAGTCTTCTTCCAATCTCCTGGGGCACAGCCTGGGCTGACAGGAGCAAACTGCCCTACAAGCACTGTTTGCTGGTGTGGCTGCTGGGATGCCATCCTCCATCCCTGGGGAATTGCAGTGCCAGGGCAGGACCTAAAAAGCCCTTGGGGAAGACCCTGAATTCCTCATAAGAGCTCTCTTACCTTGTCAGGCCCCATGCTCCACCAGAGAGAGGTGGTACACAGAAGTGGAAGCTCTTCTTGTCTTCAGCAAAGTGCTTGCATGAGGTTTTGCAACAGCAGCCAAAGTGCTCCTTGCCACCTGCTGCTGATCCTCAGCCCCACAAGCGCAAAATCTCTTTACCCTCTATGCACATGGGAAAACTTTTCCCCTGCCCCTGACCCTCAGGAAGAAAGAAATCACTCTGCAGCAGGATAGAGATGAAGGTGTTCTTTCCCACTGTAGGAAACAGGAAGAGCAGGGAGAAGATTCCAGATCTCCAAAGCCTGGTCTCAGGAAGCCACAGGCTTGCTGCAGGACTGACAAGGGATGTGGGAGCTCCACAGTCATCAGACTACCAGGAATGTCTTCTGGGCTCAAGTGGTCTCCTGCAGTTCTGTTTGTGTATTTAAACCCTGCACTGTCAGGCTTCTGAGGGCTGTTCTGCCTTTCCCACTGAGATGAGGTAAGGTGGCCAGTGATCCAGGGGCCCTGGTTGCATGTGCCAGTACCTGGACACTGCTTAGAAGTTTGGAGAGCTGCTGCTTCTCCTTGTGCATGTTGGATTATATAGAGCAGCAGTGCTTCAGGACAGCTCCTTCCAGCAGTGATTACTGGTCTTGGGTCAGACTTGAAGAATTTTCTGGTCTCTTCTAGTCTCAGCATGACAGAAAATCTTCTTCACCTGCTTGTGCATAGCTGTGGGTCCTCCCTTCATGACCCCTGTCTGTGGCTGAGAGCATGTTCTCAATTTGAGCCCTTCTACTATGGAAATTACTGCCTTCCAAACTTCTTTCCTCCGTCTGTCTCCCACCGTGTCCTCCCTTGCTCCATGGCTGTTTAATCCTTCAGACAGCAGTTTGGGACACAAGCAGCTTGCAGGAAGAGATTCATACCCCAGTCCCCTATCAATATCCTCACAGGCATCTTAACAGAGGTGTCTGCCATGATCCAAGCACTGCATTCTGCCTGATGGCCTGGGATGAGGTGCTGTCTGTTGTGTGATGTTGACAGGTTCTGTCCCTGCCCCTCTGCCCACTGCTGGGCGTAGCTGAGCCCTGAGCATTGGCTGCCTCAGCACCTTGTTCCCTGGCTGCACAGTCTGCTGTGGTGCACCCTTGGATTAGGGAAACCCAGAAGTGGGCCACCCCATGTCCTGCAGAGCCCTGCAGAGAGGTTTGCTGGGCTGGAGCTGGCTCTGGCTGCTGTTTCCAGGACAGTTCTTCAGCTCTTGCCTGGCTACTTTCTAACAGCATCGATGGTCTAGTGCACTGGGAAGAGACAGGGAGGGCTGAGCTGAGAGACAAGGTATGGCCGTTCTTTCCTATGTGCACATCCAGACAAGCCCTGGAAGTGCGATGTTCTCCGCTAGACCGAGACCGTGATGCTGCTATCGCTGGGATGGGGTTGGGGCAACTGCTGAGGGGATCAGACCCAGGGTGGCCGCCTGCTCTGTCGGTGCTGCCCCTTGCAGCCGGGCAGGCTGCGGGGAGAAGGGCGCTGGGGTCCGCGAGCGGAGCGGCTGGCGCCGCCCGCAGCAGGATCCGGTGCAGGGCTGTTGGGGCTGGAGCCGGGGCTGCCGCTTCGCCCGCTCCGGGGCTGCGGGACGCGGTAGTGACGGGGTCCGAGACAGCGGGAGGAGCTGCAGCCTCCCGCCGGGGGAGCGGGGAGAGCTTTGGGAGCGGGGGGACCCGGGCGGGGTGGGGTGCGGGCGGGCGGGGTGCGGGCGGCGGGCCGCGCCGGCGGACACTGACGCTGTGTGCCCCGCAGACGGGAAGGCGTACAGCTCAGACGAGGAGAAGCTGGAGGTGAAGTCGGCGGCGACGCCGTGCAGCGAGCGGGAGGAGGAGAGCTCGGCGGGTGAGAGCGAGGAGGAGCCCTTCCTGGACGGGGCGGCCGCCGGCACCGCGCTGGGAGCCAAGGGCAAGAGTAAGGGCGGCCCCGCCGCCGAGCAGCCCCCGCCGGGCTCCGGAGCCGGGAAGAGCCGCCGGCGCCGCACGGCCTTCACCAGCGAGCAGCTGCTGGAGCTGGAGAAGGAATTCCACTGCAAGAAGTACCTGAGCCTGACGGAGCGCTCGCAGATCGCACATGCCCTGAAGCTGAGCGAGGTGCAGGTGAAGATCTGGTTCCAGAACCGCCGCGCCAAGTGGAAACGCATCAAGGCCGGCAATGTTAGCAACCGCTCGGGAGAGCCCGTCCGCAACCCCAAGATCGTGGTGCCCATCCCGGTGCACGTCAATCGTTTCGCCGTGCGCAGCCAGCACCAGCAGATCGAGCAGGGGGCCCGGCCCTGAGCCCGGCCGGACTCCCGGACCCTGGGGCGGGTGGCGGCGGCGCGGGGCGGGCCGAGCGCCCGCTCCCCCTCCTGTGTACATGTCCCTTATTTATTCCGTGTAAACTCTGTACATACGGCAGCGTATCCTTCTGTCCGTGCCATGGGGAGTGCGGCCGCCTGGCCCTCGGGCCCTGGCCGCCCGCTGGGCCGGGCTGAGCCGGGCCGGGCCGGGCCAGGCCCTCGCTGCCGCTGGCGCTCGCCCATGTATAGCTGTGATTTCAATAAATTATTTTCTATGGAGCAAGACCACGTTCTTCCTCGCTGCAGGAACGGGGGTCCTGCGGCCCCGGCCCGGCGCGGGCAGAGAAGGAGAACAGGGAAGGGAGAGGGATGAGAACAAGGACAGAGACAGGGACAGGGACACGGGCAGCGGGCGGCCGCGCCGACCCCGAGAGGCGGCCGCGGAGGTCGGGGCGGTAAGCGGACGGGGAGAAGGGGAGGCTCCGGGCTCACCCGCCCTTCGGCCGGTGCCGGTACCGGGGCCCGCGGAGCCGGAGGCCGTGCGAACAGCAGCGGTGGCCTTGCGGGCTCCATTGCACCCGCTGCTGCGCCGGTGCCGAGACGCGGGAGAGAGAAGAGGATGGGGCGGGCCGGGAGGCGCCCGGGAGCATCCCCAGGTCGGCCCTCCCGCCGGCGGAGCCGGGGCCAGGACTGGTTCGGGACCGCCCCCGCAGCTCATCCCGGAGTGCGGGAATGCGTGTGCTGCTGCAGGCTCCCAACACGGCTGCGGCCTCTGCCCTGGCCCGGCTCCCTGGCGCTGGGATGCCCTGGGACAGGTGCAACAACAAAAGGGGCTCGCACATCCAGGCCAGCCGTTCTCTGCTCTCGAGAGCTATCGCACGAGATGCTGCTTCCGCAGCGAGCCCAGCCCCAGAACCCCATGAACCCAGTTTTGCACAGGGCACAGCTGCACGCCCAGTCAAGCGCACAAGGGCCGTGTGGCTCCTGGGTGTCCAGCCTGGGAAAACTGTTCTGATGTGACAAACATCAGTGAGTCCATGGGGCAAGGGAGCTCCCATGCCTGTGCTGTGGTAGCAACACCCATTGCAATGTCACCAGAAGTTCCTGGAGAGGGGGAGGGCTCTCTCCAGGGTTTGGCTGGGGCACCAATTGCTCACAGTTTTGATAGGGAGTTTGGGTCACAAATGGTCCAGCCAGCCACTATCACCTTCCCTGGGAGACACAGCTTGGGAGAGCAGGAACTACCCCTGACAGCCAGAGCTGACTCCACCTTCCTGAGCGCCCTCCCTGATGCCACAGCAAGGTCTGGGCCACCTGTATGCTGCCTGGGGAGCGGTGCTCCCTCCACATGTCCCTCCCCTCTTTGGCAGGTACATTCTGTTCACCTGGAGTGTGGGGTCCATGCTCAGCCTGCAGAGCTGAGTCCTCCTGCAGTGCCCTGGAGCTTCGGAGCACTGGGGGGTGGCTGTCCCTGCCCCTTGGCTGTTGGCTCAGTTGGCTTGTATGGCAAACAGACACAGACATAGCTCAGATCAGAGCAATCATTTGGACGAAGCTGTGCTTCTAGATGCCCCTGGTGGGTGTCTCTTTTCACTGAAGTATTTGCTGCAAGTACTGAGAGGGTTCTGTGGGATCCTTTCAGGATTTGGTTTCTCAGCACAGCTGGCTTCCACTGCAAGACACCTGCCTCTGTCCCTGAACCACTGACCTGGAAACAAGAAAGTATTCTCAGGAAATGCCTGGCCTGGTGCTGCTCACAGCATCCCCAGCATGGATTTGCCCTGTCCAGGTAGCAACACCTGCTGGATCAGGGGAGTAAATGTCCTGTGGCAGCAGCCCCCAGTGCCCTGCTCTCAGGAAAACTGTCGGCTCCCTTTTCAGCACCTGCACCACTTCTCCATCCTCGGGTGGGTGTTGCTCTGAGACAGGGCCTGACCTCAGCTGCGCTCCGTGGCTGCAAAGGGGACACAGCTATTTGCAGCCACTGCAGTGGCTTTGGCACGAGAACTGGTACTCACCTCTGTGTGGGAGGGCAGGGGGCAGGGCAAAGCCATTCTGCAGCTACATGCAGGGGGCTCTGCCACTACAAATGTGTCCACATGAGGGGTCTGTGCCACTGCAGCCGATCACAGCACAGCAGTGCACGTTAACCACCACACTCCAGAAAGTGTCCACAGCTCCGGGGTTGGGGCAGTGACATTAAAAAGAGGAAAATTTTATTTTAAGGTCCAATAATTCCCTTATTCCCACTGGGCATTTCTAACTGACACTGGCTTGATATGCCCTGCCTCAGTGGCAGCATGAGTTTATTGTCTCTTTAACCCACGTCCCCCACCATAGAGGCCACTGCCCACCCAAAATCCGTGTGCAGAGCATTCCCGCTCCACTGCATGCTCATCCACGGGCTGCCGCTGAGGTGGTTCCAACACCTACAGGTTTTAGCTGTGTGGAAGGTTTTGTTGTTGTTGTTGTATTAGACCAATCCCAGAGCCCATACACACTGCAACCCTACTAACAGCCATGTTGAAATCCCCACAAATGCTGCAGAGGTGCAGCTGTGTAGAGCTGCTGGAGGTGACAGACTCATGCTGTCACCAGCGCTGCTGGAGAGAGCTGCAGAGCAGCAGAGTGTTCCTGGCACTGAGCAGAGCAAAGCTCCCTGTGAACCCTGAGCATTGTGATGGTTCTGGTGCCTCCTGCACAGCGGAGAGCAAAGCCCACACTGCACTGCCCACAGTGCACAGAGAGCACAGTGCATGGCACTGCCCACAGTGCCCGAAGCAGCTGTGGCCCCTCCTCAGATGGGAGAGCTGTGGGGGCCCCCATGAGCTGGAGCTCTGGCTGCTGGGTCAGACTGGGGTTAGTGGGAGAAGGAGGGCCACAAAAAGAAACTGGGCAGTAAAGACAGACCCAGGGCAATTGAGCCACGAGGCCGGACGGGGCCTTGGGAGGTCTCTGCTCCAATGCCTGCTCGAAGCTTGTCCCATTCAAGATGCTGAAGAACTTGCCCATCTGACCTTCACTATCTCCAAGGGTGGGCAACCCCTCCTCTTTGGGCCCCTGTACCAGTGCCCAGCCACCTCCCTAGTATGTTTTTTCACTTGCATGTATTTGGAATTTCCCATCTACCAGCTTCTGGCCGTTACCCTGTGTCCTGGAGTAGGAACTGCTGGGGAAAGAATCTCCACACAAGCACTGGTACGCATGTATGTGCACAGGTACACACATGTGTGTGCACACATAGAGTAAAAGGTAGATACAGGTGCAGACACACACAGAGATAAATACATAGAGTGTGCTTATACATGGACATGTGTTTGTTTATATAAATATGTTTATACACACACACACACATATATACACACATTCATAAAACAAGACTTATTTTGCCCTAAGGAAGGCAATTTCAGCATTTACAAGGGAATTCTCCCTACCCAAATCTGTCCACTTGTTTACCTGTATGGTGGTTCTTAAAGAACTGGGAAAGGAGCAGGGATTGCATCCCACAGTGCTTATTCACTCAGCACAACATAGCTGGTCCTCAGCATTCCCTGACAAGGGGCTTGTAAGAAGATGTGATGGCCCACAATATGGTGCTGGTACTATTCATTATTCATTAGCCAGCAGCTCCAGGACTAGCTCAAGGTGCAGGAGAGAAACAATGGGCAAGAGAGAAACAACGTCCCAATGGCTGGCACCTGGGAAAGGTTGTGACCCTCCCCAACTCCTCTGCAGCCTGTGCCAGCTTGTCCAGTGTCCCCATCAGCCAGGCTGGAGCTCTCCCCAGGGCTTTGTGACTCCCTGTGCTGTGGGCATCTGCACCCACCTGCAGGGCTGATTCCCGTGGGTGGGCACGGGGTGCAGGTGTTGTAGTGGAGTGTGTGGGTGCTGTACCTGAGTGAGCAAAGGCCGAGGGGGCTGGGACACTGTCACTCCTGTGCCTTTTCCCCCAGAGGCAAGGCTGGCTGGACACATGAGGGGGCAGCCCTGTGGCAGGATCTCTGCTCTGGCCACCCCTGCATTTGCTCAGCATGATCCCAGCAGCCTCAGGTGGATGGTGCTGCCCCATGCCCACCTGTGCCCACCTACAGATCCCCAGGAAGCTGTGCCTGCTCAGCTGGGGCTGCAAGAAGTTCTGTGGGGCTTTGATTGTAAGTTGTACCCTGTGGGGTTTTTCTGGCCGTGCCCAGGCTCTCTGGGAAGTGCTGCAAACCTGTGGTATGGCTGGTTTCCAGCCAGAGGCTGCATCCCATGGATTTACTCATGGCAGAAGGCTGCATCCCATGGCTCCTGCCCTGTGGCACCCACCTCTCCCCCGGCTCGAGCCTCAGCTCGATGATGTGAGTGCTGCTAGCTGCCTGGGGCAGGGTCCTCATGGTGCTGCAGTGGTCGCTGCTGCTGCTTGGGGCCACGCAACTCAGAGACAGCCCCACTGCTGCTGCCCTGGCACAGCCCTCTGGTGCCCAGCAGAGCAGAGGGTTGGCCTGTCCCCTCCCTGGCATCAGCCTGAATGCAGACACCTGACTCCTGCCCCAAAACAGACACACAGCTCCTGCCCCTAACATGAACAGAGCTCCTGCCCCTGAGCACAGACACAGCTCCTAATCATGCCCCTAAATATGGACACACACATCTTCCCCTGCACACAGACATGCAGTCCTCCTTCATTCAGCTTGTCCTGGCCCAGGGCCACCTGAAGCCACACTGGTCACCTTGGCACCCAGATGTGCTCCAGCACATGGTCTGGCCCATCCTTGGCTCCTTGGGATGGTGTCAGAGCCTGCAGGGATCTGGTGGTATTCCCTGCCCCCAGGTGCCAGCAAAAGGGCGTCACCAGGATCCCCAGCACCTCTTGGCAATCCGTGGGCAGCAGCAGGGCACGGGGCCTGTCCCCACGGGCTGTGTGCCCACAGCAGTGCCACTGCCAGGGCTCCGGGTGCCCTGAGAGGCCTGCACCGCCATGGGCACTGCATGGGCCGTGGGGCTGCTCAGGGCTCTGTGGCCCCAGACCTTGGATGATCTCTTGGGTCCCTCCCAGTTCAGGGTATTGCATGATTTTGATTCCAGAGCTGTCCCCGCATGGCTCCTGGTGGCATGGTCGTGGCTCGCAGCCCCACCTCCAGCCCCAGTGTCACAGGCAGAATGTGGGGGCAGGCAAGGGGGCTCCCGGGGTCAGAGCTGGGTCCAGGCTGGGCACCCGGGGGCCTGGGGCAGGGCTGGGATGGGAAGGGAGGCGCCAGGGCTGGGTAGGGCGGGATCCCGCGCGGGAGATGATGTATGGGCAGATGTATCAGATCGCACAAGATAAACAAGCAGTGAATTTCATCAGGGCCCATCATGGCTTTAATTTGGCTGCCTAATGAGTCAGATCCAGCCGCGCAGATAAAAGTTGTCAGAGCCGCAGCCCTAATGAATTTCTTGCCACTTGTAATCAAGGCAGCTTGTCTGAGGGGGATGATTAATGGGCCCCAGAGGAGCTGCCGTCCCTCGGCTTCCATTCCCGTTAATGCAGTCGCCAGGAAATTAACCAAACCCAGCACTGGGCTGGGGCCAGGGCCGGTGTGGGGGCACCCCTGGGCACCACGAGGGGACAGGAATGAGGGGTGGCATGGGTGCAGGGGCCGGACTGGAACTGGGACCAGGACTGGGACCAGGACCAGGATGAGGATGTTGACATGGGCACACACAGCCAGAACACATCAAGGAGTGGAGGGACGGGAGCCACCATCTGCAGCCCCCAGCAAGGCACCCCTCTGCCATGGGAGAAGCACAAGGAGGAGGCAGCAGGGGTGTGACAGGGACATCTGAGGGTACCTGTGGCATCTGGGGATGTCCTGGCACCTCCCTTCCTTGCAGCACTGCCACACAGGCTTGGGGCCCAAGGCCTGTGCCCATTCCCAGTGCAGCAGAGCCTGGACCCCAGCACACCACAAAGAGACACTGGAGCCCCAAACTGCTGTTAGTGGTGTGGCCTGGGGAGCAGCCAGCCCAGAACTGCCAGCACTGGGGCCCTGCTCTGCCCACAGCTATGAGAAGCACGCGAAGGCAGGCCTGGCAGAGCAGACACGCGGCTCCCTTCACTGCTCAGGGGTCTGCCTGTGCCTTGGGACTCGATGATCCTGCTCTCCTCGCTGGCCGTGGCAGCCCATCACTCCCTTCCCACCTCTGCCTTCCCCCAGCCCAGCTTCACATGGCTGTCCTGTGCACAGGGACCAGCTGGCCCAGCACTCCTGCCCTGCATGTCCTCTCTCCAGCGCACCCCTCTGCTGTGCCCATCTCCCATCCCGCCAGAGCTGTGCATTCCTCTGGGGCTATGTTCTGGCATTGTCCCTCAGTGCCCCTGGTTGGCACCTCTCCCCTCCAGCCTCAGCACTCTGCCGTGTCCCAGGGGCCTGGTTTGGCACAGGACTGCTGTTATCAGAGCCCAAGTTGGAGGAGAAGAGGCTGAACGTTTGTCAGTGTGGAATGGAGAGTCACCAGACCCAGCTGCAAACCAGGGCTGCACTGGAGGCCTCAAAAGCAGCATACTGAGACACTGGCCTGGCAGGAGGTGGGTTGCTTTATTGGCCTTTATCTCCTTGGCTGCAGATAACACACACAGGGCAACTTATGGAAAAGAAACCGTATATACAGAGTGTCCATATAAATATTTCCAATGTACATTTTATACACAAGTGACAGAGACATTCCATAGCAGTGTCCAAAGCCTTGAGGTTCCAGCATTCAGCTAGAAGCTTGACCCCAATGCAAAGACAGATGCTCCTCTCCTCTCGCTCAGTTGGAGACCAGCCCCACCTGGGCAGCAGCGGGAGCCTCCAATGGAGACACTGAGTATGGCTTGGAGCTTTAACCTGGAAGGACAGTGACTCTACAGACAGACAGACAGACAGAGCTGGGGATCCCGAGGTGACCATCCTCTTTCCCCTCTAGGTCACCGTGGAGGCTGGGGAGGCCTTTGTCCAGGGGCAGTGCTGGGGAGGTGCCACCCTTGCATGAGCACATGGGGAGCAGTATCGGTGCGTGCATCCCTCCTGCACTGGCCAGAAGCAGAGGAGCATGGGGGGTGCAATGGAGAAATAGGCACCTCCTGCTGCCCCCCACCTCACCACTGCACTGGGGGGTGTGGCAAGGCCAACGCGGAGGGAGAGTAGGAGGGAAGCGACCTCCCCGAGGGAGCAGGTGCAGCCAGCAGCCTCCCTGGTACTGCTGTGCAGGGGAGGCTACACACCTGAACTGCCCCCAGCCCCTGCTTTCTCTACAGATGTGTGTGGGGGGGCAGGAGAAACTGCCTCCCCATCCACGTACCGGTCACGAGAGCGGGGCGCTCTGGGGCCACCCCAGAGATTACGCAGGAGCCCCTCCACAAGCTGCCAGCACTGGGTCTGCACAGCTGCACCGCAAGAGGTGGCTGAAACCAGCGCAGAGGAGCAGGATGCTGGCTCCCAGCTGGCTCCCAGCCTCCTCCTGGCTGGAACGGGGGTTCTGGTGAGGGCAAGCACCGTGGGAGCCCGTCTGTGCTGCTCTCAGAGCCACTCCTGCAGCCCTGCTCCCCGGCAGGGCTGGAGGGCAGCTGTGTGGCGACCAGAGGGCCCGTGCCGGGCTAGCCTGTGCTGGGGCTGGCACTGAACTCCGCGGGCGCGGCGGCGCAGGCGTTGTTGTTGGCGTTGGGGTTGCGGCGGGGCAGGCTGGGGGTCAGCGTGGCGGCGCTGTCGCTGGGGCAGCCGTGCTGCAGCAGGATGTCGATGCACTCCTGGCTGCCGGCCCGCCGGGCATAGGCCAGCGGGGTCAGGCCCCGAGCGTCCCGGCCCTTCACATCCACTCCGTACTGCGCGGGAGACAAGCAGCGGGTCAGTGGTACCTGGGAACCGTGTGCCCAGGGGCACGGCAGGGGGCAGAGAGCTGGGAGGGTGGGCACGGAGAGGGGACCAAGAGGGTGGGCAGGTCACTGCCAGTGGGCATGTGGGGGAACCCACGGAAGCAGGATGGCTAAAGGTAGCAGGGATGTGGGGAAGCACCGGGATAGCACCAGAAGCACTGCAGTGGAGGCTGCAGGTTCTGTCTTACCCAGATGAGCAGCTGTGTGAAGACTACATTGGCCATTGCGCAAGAGAGATGCAGCGCTGTGCGCCCGTCTCCGTCTCCGTAGGTCTCGTTCACTTCCTCCTTGGTGCCGTGGGCCAGGAGCGTCACCACGAGCCGCAGGTCATCCTCCACCACGGCCCGCAGCAGCTGCTGCCCCAGCGGGATGTCAGACTGGGGCAGTGGGGCCAGAAAGAGCTTCTGCTCATACTTAGCCCGGATCCAGCGCTCCTTCTCCTCCCTGCCAGACAGGACATTGTCACGGTCACAGTTGAGACAATTTGCCTGGGCCCCATGCACAAAAAGACACGAGTATCAGCACTGCCACGTGAACATACTCGTGTGAGCAGTGAACATCTGTCACACCCAGACAGCCCCTGCATAGGCCCTGCCGTGCCCCTGTGCCCACAGCTGCCACCGAGCTCTGTCATCCCGCTCTGGACACCTTCCTGACACCTGCTTCACTCGCTGCACCTCCTTACGGCTCCCTACGGACACCGTGCGCTCACACCCATGCCTGTACAGCAGCAGCGTGCTGCAGCCAGACCCCGCAGCTGTCCCTGTGCACCTCCACGCCGGAGCCCTCACAGCCGGCGCTGTGTGCTCTGCTGTGGCGGCTCGGGGCCGTCCCTACCGCAAGGCCTGTGCGCGGGCCGTGGCCAGAGGCAGGAAAAGGCTAGCGCCGCACACGCCAGCCCAGTGCCACGGGAGGCACCTTATCGCTGCCGCCGTCTCGCCTGGTGCAAACAAAGGCTGTGTCCGCGTCCGTCCCGCCGGGGCGGCGGATCGATGCGCGCCGTGCCGCCGCTATCTGCTGCCATTCTCTCCATCTGCGGCTGGCGGGCGGCCATCAATGCCCCGCGCCGCGCATGCGCGCCGCCGGCGGCCCCTGACCCGCTGATAAGGCGCAGAATGGGCGCTCGTTGGGATGAGTGACAGCAGAGCGGCTCCGGCAGGGACACACAGGCCTGAAAGGGACAGACCCTGGAGACCCGCACAACGCTGCCGAGCCATCTCCGTTAACCCCTTCGGCTTTGCAGCCAGCCTCAGCTCTCGAGTCACCGCACGGCCGCGGAGCCCCGCTGCCCCAGCAGGGTGGCAGAGAGGGTGGCCAGTGCCTCGCGGGCAGGCAGGACCCCCAACACTGGAGCATCCTGAGGAATCCCGCCTGCCTCAGTGGCTGCTCCCACCCACTGCAGAGCCACCCAGCCTTCCAGGTGCGGTTCCCAAGAAGCATCTCTGGGGCTCACCACCTCCCTTACCGGCTGCTCTCAGGCGTGGGCTTGGGGTAGCCCTCCACCATTCCCTCCCAGACGGCGTTTGCAAGTGCGTTGCCGATGGCCGTCATGACCATAAGAAGCTCGCTAGGCCAGTCATCCAGGTCCAGGGAGCGCACACGGGACAGGTGGGTGCCCAGGTTGCGATGGATCCCGGAGCACTCGATGCACATGAGAGCACCCAGGTTCAGACTGGCCCAGTCCGGATCTGAGGGCAGCAGGGTCAGTGGGGGAGAGTTAATAACCTGCCAAGACTCACCAGCCCATCTCCTGCGGTTCAGACTCGTATTTGCAGGCACCTGCCCACCAGAGCCCTTCCCAGTTCAGCGTCCCTGGGGGAGGCCAGGCTGGCCAGTGAGGGGTCACAGGCCAGTGTGGCAGCGTGGTCTGTACCCCAACCCCCAGGAGCAGGTCCACGGTAGGAAAGGGCAGGACAGACACACAGAGCAGGTCTCTCTGGGCTGAGAGAGGGTGTGCCTGGGGTGGTTGGAGCCCCCTCCCCTCCCGGGTGAGCCCCCCGGCCAGCCAGCGTAGCATCTCTTACTCGGTGCGTCGCAGTCCACGCAGAAGCTGTTCCCACGCGCGGTGCGGACGGCCTGCATGGCCTGCGCGTCGCCCTGGCTGCCCAGCCGAGCCTGCAAAGAACCCCACAAGGCCCCTTCACTGTGGGCCAGCCGCCCTACCACGCATCCTGCAGCCCTCCTGGCATGCCACTCCAGGCTCCATGAGGCTGGCCAGCATGGGGGCTCTGACAACAGGGTCTGGAGTGGCCAGCTGTGTGCCAGAGGAGCAGGAGAAAGGGCAGAAATACCCAGGGAGGGAATGAACCATGCAGGATCTAGCCACATGGAATGCAGAGTACTCTGTGGGGCCAGAGCCAGGTGGGGAAGAGGTGACAAGAAACCTGGGGGAACTGCACAGTCCCAGGGACGGAACTGAACTCCCACTGGGAGAAGTGGGATCAAGGCAGGACTCAGCGTGGACAGACAGGCAAGTGTGGGACATGGAGGAATATGGCAAAGCAGATGCCAGGAAAGATAGGAGTTGGCCAAGACCTCTTACCTTGTTTTTGCTGCTCTCACAGCCCTGCAGGCTGGCCAGGATCTGGCTCTCAATGGCCTGCACCCAGAGCTCCCGCTCCTCTGATGTTGAGGCTTCAAAGAGCCACGTCTGGCCCGTCAGTGACACGATAATGAACTCAAATGGCTCATCTGGTTCTGGAAGAGAAAGGTGTGCCTAACATGGGACTGGGAAGGAGGGGGTCTGCCATGGGACAGATCCTGGCAGGCCACCGCCATCCCCACATGGCAGGGCTGAGGCAGCAGCAGAGCCCAGGAGGCTGGGACAGGCAAGTCCCTGTCTTCTCCTGCAGAGAAGAATCAGAGCTCTGTGCCAGTCCTCCCTCCTCCCTCCCTTTGCCTCCCACAGCTCCACTGGCTTGTGCCCACTCTTCTGCCCCGTGTCCCACCCTCAGAGAAAGCTGCCAACTTCTGGAACAGTGCAATCAGCTCCTCCACGGAGCCGGTGCCTGCAGACAGCCCCAGCGCCAGGGCTCAGTGCCTGCCCTGGACGGGCCCTGTACACGGAGTGAGGCGTGCAAGAGGAGCCTGTGCACTGGGCTCAGAGGCAGCTCCTGACCATGGCTTACAAGGTGCTCTACCCTGCCAACACCTGCCAGCCTGGCTCTGCCTCACACGGCCCCCCACGGGCACAGTTCATGGGGTGTCGTGTCAGCCTCACACCCAGCACCAGCATTTACCTTTTATTGCCAACTTCAGTAGTTAGTGCAGTAAATGACTTAACTAAGCGGGGCCTGAATGGAATGACTAATAAACGTTATGTCACAGCACACGCTTCAGCTCATAGCAAAATGATTTGTAATTACCTAATTAGCGTTATGCAAATAACACCCTCATCTCCATAATGTGCCTTCCCAGCTCTCTATTAAAAGCAGGGAGTCAACTGCTCGGCTCCAGAGACAGCACGGAGGCCGAGAGGCCTCTGGTCCACATCAAGGCAGGGCTGCGCTGGCCTCAAGCCTGGCAGGGTCTGTGCACAACAGGCATGACGTGGGGAGGTGGGCAGGGGAGTCTGGAGGGGTCTGAGGGAGGCCCCCCTGACTTCTCTGCAGCACAGAAGGCTCTCACTGCAGAGGAAGCAGCAGAAAGGCAGGGACCGAGGAGCTGCAGCAGCCCACCGTGAATGGCTGCAAAGCCTCTGGCTGTGTCCCACCAACGGCATGGCCACCCTCAGCTACTGTGGGGCCTCCTGGGCCCAACTGAGCCAGGCTGTGTCCATGGACATCCCCAGAACACGGTGCAGCCTTGGGAAGTCTCCTTAGAGAAGTCAGGTCTGTGGGCACGATGGGAGTGCACAGCCCTTCTTCCCAGGCTCATGGTCAGCACCTGCACTGACAAGCAGCAGACCTGGAGACCACCAGTGCTCATGAACTGGTGCAGGAACACAAGGCTGGGTCTCCACACCATCAGAGACTGGGGAGGATGGAATGACCTCCAGCATGAGGGCTTGTCCTGGCTTGCCCTTCCCAGATAGGAAGGCAAAGCTCTTTTACTCATTTCACCCTAAATCAGCCTGGGACTCCTCCTCTGGGGAAAGATGTCTGCAACTGCATCTGTCCTGCACAATGAGAGACTGAGCTCTCAGGAGGATGACAGACTGCAGGGAGTGGGTAGCTAGCTGCACTGCTGGAGTCTCCCTTCTCTGTGATGCACAGGCATAACTGGGACATCCCACTTGTCCAGCACTTTCCTCCAGCTCTCAGCTGCAGGAGAGACCCCACAGACATCATGTCCCAGCTCAAGAACAAGATTCTTGGAAAATATACAGCTGCCAGCTTGTGAACACTGGGAGAGGAAATAACCAGGCAACAGCCAGGCTAACAGGCATTGCCTCCTTTGCTTGCTGGCACCAGCCTTTGTGAGTGCTGCCAGAGCCTGGCACAGGCAGGGAGCCCCCAGACTGCAGGGGAGCCAGGACCATCCCCCCACAGCCACAGGACTGGTGGCTGCCTGGGGCCAAGCACTACCAGCCAGGAAGGAGTGAGCAGCAGCTACCTGGGGCAGAGGCTGCCCAGGTGTTGGAGGGAGCATCTGCAGACAGCGCCCCTGGGAGACCCTGACACATCACAGCAGGCCCTGTTTTCCTCAAATCTCATCCTGCCTTGGTCTGAGCCACCTGTGGCTGCTGCCACTGTGTTGCTGAGCCCAAGCCAGCTGCCTGGACTTGGGAAGCACTGGGTGCACTTGAAGTCCTCCCTGCTACTGAGCTGCTCCTGCACAGCAGGACAAGAACATCATGGTCAGCAGGACGCAGCGAGGGCTCCTGCTGTGGGCTCACATGGCTCCATCCTCCTTGTTCCTGTTTCCTGTTTGGCCAGCACCTCCCCACCAAGCAGCCAGGCAGGAATCCTGGCCCCAGCCTTCCTGCACCTGTACACTTCCCAGGGAAGCAAATGTCTTCCTTGCCTGCCCAGGGCTCTGGTGTGGGGGTCACTGCTGCTCCTTGAGGCACCATGCTGGCGCAGGGGACTCCATGTGGCTCCCAGCACTCTGCTCAGGACATTCACAGTAGGGCAGGAGGTTCCCTCCTTCTGGGTGAGAAATTTCTGTGCTCCAACTTGACTTGGACGGACTTTCCTACTGTCACAGCTGAGGGATATCCCAGAGCTCTGGGGCTGCCCAGTGCCAGCCGTGGGAGCAGTCCCAGTCCTGGCGCCAGCTCTGCAAGACGCAGGACCTCCATTCCCTTCCTTCTTTGTGCCTCCTGGATTCCAGCTTCACACCAAACAAAGGCCCTGTTGCTCTCGGAGCCCGGGAAGAGCTAACAAAAGATCACAGCTTTTCTGCTGCGCTATAGCAAATTCCCCACCTCACAGGGCAGGACAGCACCATGGGGCTGGATCTCTTTGGAGGCCTCAGCATAGCATGAATATGGCAGAAGAGAATGACACTGCAGGATCACACCTGGATTCATACATGAGGACCAACAGATCTGGGAAGAGAATCAAGGACTTGCAGCAGCTTTGAACACTGTGCAGATCCACCTTCTGGGATGGTCTAGGACCAGTCCCCGAGCTCCTCAGGGCACCCATACAAGTAGAATCAGACTCAAGCAGTTGTTTTAGAGAAAGCACTGGGTATTCTCAGTTTCTTCTGGGGAGAGGTACAGGTTTCCAATGTGGCAAGGCCATTTCTGGTTGGATGAGAGGGAGGCACCAAGCAGATGACATAAGCAGAAGGGTTTAGACTACCTCTGCTGAAGCAGAACTGGCAGAATTCCTCCCCTGCTCCACACATGGGCACAGGCTCCTTCTCAGAGGCCAGAGAAGTCCCAGAGCTTGCCAGCTCCAACTTGACAGGGCTCAGACCTCAAAGGAAGCCAGTCCTACAGGAGCAGGGAGCCCTTCCCAGCTGCCTCCGAGTGAGCGGCTAGCCGGGGGCCAGATGGCAGAGCCCGGCCCCCCAGCCCTGCGGCTGCCCCAGTGTGCTGGTGGGAGCCCATTACACCAGATCCATTAGAATTAGTGGGCAGTGGAAATGAATGTGCTGCCTCTCTCTCTCTTGATGATTTTTTGATGATGTTTTAAAGACTGAGCTCTGTGAAGAGTTGCTGAGCAGAGTTTGGTGTGAGCCGGCTCTGCTAATGGGTGTTAACCCCACGACCCCCCTTCCAACACTGCCCAGAACGAGGGCTCTGAGCAGGAACAGGATTAGGGAGGGCATGGCCGGGACAGCAGGGCCACATGGCACCCAGACCACAGCAGCAGCCAGGATGATGGGCACGGCCCGCAGGTGAGGAGCAGCCCAGGGCAGTCACTCTGCCAACACCCCAGCCCTGGGGGGAAGCATCCTCCAGACAGCAGAGGAGCACCACGGCGCTGCCAAGAATGAGGGAATGGAGACACCCTGTGTGTCCGGCCAGGAACCAGACCAAAGGGACAGCAGGAGGGTATCAAGTGCCCACCGAGATGCACGGGAGCATGCGCCTGCTGCTCCAGGCAGCCCTGGGGGCGAGGGGGACCAGAGGAACAGTGTGTCCCACAGACACCTGTAGGATGCCAGAGAGGAAAAGGAAGGGGAGCAGCAGTGACACAGAGTGTTGCCTTTACAGCTCGTGCCAAGCCCCCTCTCTATGCTCTGAGTGGGGGAAAGTACAGCTCTGAGCACAAGGGGTACACCAGAGAGCTAAAAACACCTCAGCTTCAATACAGGGCTGGGGCAGAGCTTGGTCTGCAAAGGGTTCTGGCTACATCCCGCATTGCTGCCCAGCCCAGAGACAGTCCTGCAGGGACCCTGACGTGGAGCCACGGGAGCAGTACTTCCCACCTCCATTCTGTCCATGTGCACCCTACTTCTCTGTGGGGTGCACCCAGGCAGTGTGCTCCCCTGGGGAGCTGCAGTGGGACAGGCTGGCCCCATGCTCACCCCTACCCGAGATGCCCCCACACAGGTTGGGGCAGCACTCTCAGAGCACAAGCAGAAATATGGGGGGCTGCTCCCCTGTCCCAGAAGCACCAGGATACAAAGCAGCTCTGTGAGGACAGAGGATGGAGCAATGTCCCTCTGGTCCCCACCAGTGCAGCAGGACCGTGCTCCCAGCACAGCAATTCCCTCTCTACACAGGGCACTGGACAGAACTTCCCCACGCCAGCCCAAAGGCCCAGGGCAGCACTTTCTTCCCTCATGGGAAGGGGGAGTTCAGCACAGGGGATGGCAGGAGCATCTCCATCCCAGCACACCAGACAGCTTCCCAGCTGGCTCCTTCCTGAGCAGATGGGTGCAGGGTAGTGTAGGACACCTTCCCTGCATCCCGGCAGGTCCGGCAGAGAGGAACAGGATTCCACTCAACATCAGGAAAACAGGAAGCAGAGCTGGCACTGAGCCCCACTCCTGAAGCAGAAGTTTCCTCTGTCACCTCTGCTCTTCACCACCTCCCAGTCACATCCAGCCTCTCCCTGCATGCCACCCTTCTCCCACTCCCATCCCTTCTCCTGCTTTGTGCTGGCAAAGTAGAAGTGCCTCCAGAGGCCCTGGAGAGTGGGTAGTCATACAGGGAGGAGGTGGGGGGACGCCTCCAGCATGTGGGGCACACGGCAGGAACCAAGGCAGGTCCTGTCAGACACGCAGGGAGACCCTGGCCCACAGCTCTGCTCTCTGGCTGCCAAGCCTGTGAGAAGGTCCTGGAGCAGGGCAGCCGGCAGCCCCTGGCCTCGGGTGCTTGTTTGCAAGCTGCGACTGTACCATATCATTACGAGGTGTTTGGGATATCAACAAATTAGCAGGCGTCTGGGAAGAGAAGGATGCAGCACCATTCGTAAATGTCAGCTCGCTACCTCCTCATTTTGCAGATCATTAAACCCAATATTCCCAACCTGTATTAGTGCGACAGGGACAGGCCCTCCGCGGGGACAGGCGCCAGGAGAGCGCAGCAGGAGCAGCGCTACGAAGATCGCCCAGCGCCTGCTGTCCCGGCGCCCCCAGGGCCAGAGTGCCCCGGCTGAGCTGGCGCTGGCACGGCACCGCCAGGGATGGCACGGGGGCCGGGGCTGGCAGCAGCGAGGGACTCGAGCGTGGAGGGGCACTGAGCTGTACAACCGGGCATATGGTGGGGTCCCAAACGTGTGTGGCACGTGTGCGGAAGGACACGGTGTGTCAGGAGGAGCAGGTGCTCCCAAGGGATACCACAGGTACACAGGGGGTGTGCAGGGGGGGTCACGTAAGGGTCGAACAGTGTCATTTCTGTGTGCATGGCAGGGAGGATGCAATGTGGGGTGCAGCGTGTGCACAGTGGGCGCAGGCCCGGGGGTGGCAGAAGGGCCAGGGGGGTGTGTGGAGGCATCAGGGAGGCAGGTCACAGCTGGGAGGGCACAGACAGTGCAGGCTTCATGGTGTGAGCAGGGGCTTGTGGCAGGGTCAGGGGTGCGCACAGGAGGGTCTCTCAGAGGGGTAACACGGAGCTGTGTAAGGTCCCCCAGGAACCACAGACTAAGGGATGGGACCTGATGGGGACAGGGAACCAGCTGAAGCACAGAGGTGCCCAGCACAGGCTGCCTCCCTCCCGCCAGGGAGCCCCAAGGTCCATAATGAGCTGGAGTGACTTGTTAGCACTGAATTAAGAGGCTTGGTGGAAGGAAGCATGCGGGTGACACAAGCTGTGTGGGGCAGGCGGGAGCTGAGCGATAGCAGCTGGAATCCCCAGCAATCTGGTGAGCGCGGCTCAGCCTCACACTCCTGGCTTGCCACGATCGGCCTCGACAGCCCCTGACAGTTGGCATTAATCACGCACATCGCCCCAACACAACTCTTTACTGGCCATCAATTTCCTGTGGGTTTTAAAACTAAAAAACAAAGACAAAACCGCGTCGTTTGGCCGCCACTGAGAAGCACATTAAGGGGCTGTCAGCTTCTCGCCATGCACCCTGCATCACTCTTTAAGCACATGAGAAGTTCATTATCCCTGGAGCTCTGGCAGCCATGGGGAGACTGGAGCAGGGAGCGTCGCAAAGGCACTGCTGCCCTCAGCCGTGTCTGGTGGCTCTTTGGTCCTCCTGGAAGCATGAGCAGGGGCTGAGGGTCCAGGCCAAGAGGAGTGTGGCTGCAGGGGGGCTGTGGGCTGCTCCATGGCAGGACAGGGCACTCCTGGCCACAGAGCTTTGCTGGGCTCTGATAAGAGCAGACTTTCCTGATGGTCCTTGCAAGATGACACTGCACCTCCACCATGGGGATGAGCATCTTGGTCCCCTGACAGCCTGACACACGTTTGCCAGCCTGTGGGTGCTCCCTGACAGCTTGAGCTGCACTCCCCAGTTTGGTGACATCTCCGGCAGCCCAATCCCACGCCTGCCATAGTTTGCGGATGCTCCCTGGCAGCCTGACACAGAGCTCTCTTTAACATGAGCCCATGTAAAAAAGCAACAGCTCGTTTGATTTATGATACTTCAGAACAACTAAGATTCAATTGCTCTGCACGTCCCCGGCTCTGATTACCTCCTAAATGAGATAAACTGATGGCAATTTATCCCCAGACCTCACCAACTTTCCCAGGATGCTAACCTGAGCTGCTCGTGCCTAGCTCACCGGCGTGGGGCGGGTGGAGGCAGGTGCAGGCAGCCTGAGCACAGTCCAAACCTGCTCCCTCACATACCCCCAGGGCTGCTCCTGCTCGCAGGGATGCTGTGACAGAGGCTGAGCCTGACACCCTGCCTGGCCCTAGGCAGCTCCTGGTGGGTGGGAAGTTTTGCAGGGTGTCCCTCCACAGTACTCCCCACAGCAGTACAGCCACACTGATGTGAGCCAACGGAAAGCACGGCTCCTCACTGGGCTGTCCCCATGCTCCTTCCAGGACAGTGAACCCTCCGCAGAGGGATGAGCACCACGAGGCTACAGCAGCTCAGCCACAAGGGATGGCAGCCCTGCCACAGGGCCTGGCAGCCCTGCTCCTGGCACACCAATTTCACACTTTGACCATGTTGACTATGCAGAAGCAAAAAACTCAAATTATCCTGCTCTGAAAAAAGCTGCCATAACTGTTCAAAGCAGCTAAAAAGATTCAAGGGGGTATCAGTCATAGGGACACCAGTCCACAACACAAACCACTGGCCATGCCCACGGTGTGGGGCAATGCTCGGCCCAGGGCTCACAGTTGGACCATTCAGACATTGTGACGGGACCTCAAGTGGAGACTCAGCACCTCCTCGTACTTGCTGCCAGTCTCAGCTTGTCCTGCAGGACCCGTCATGGGTGGCCACCTGAACACCAGTCCCAGAGTCACTCGCTCCTCTGCCTTTGCCCTGGCCTGCTGCTCTTGGTGACGAGTGTCCAGAGCTGCATCAGTTCTCGGAACAGTCCCGGAGCTCAGAGCAGGAGAGAGACCAACCAAGTCACTCACAAAGGCAGCAGGGCAGGAGCCGTGCAGCAGGCACGTGGCAGGCAGGGGTGGAAAGGATGTGCGACCCCGCTCTGTAATTCATACTGAGCACAGGGATGTGCATGGTCCTCTCTTGACCAGGATGTCCCCCTCACGCCAAAATGGGGCACACAGCTCATTGCTGCTGGAACTGGCTAAAACCTAGCTGGAAGCTCTAAGTGCAGCAACAGTGGCTGCTCCCACGGACTCAGAGCGTGGTTCTGCTGGCAAGGACACTGCCACATCAGCAGGTTCTGTTGATGCAGGGCAAGCTGGGAGCATGACAGAACTGACCGTGTCACAGAACTGACCCAGAACTGACCCAGCCTCTAGAACTTTTGCAACTGTATCAATTTTCTAATATACTAGATTATTTTAAAAAAGAAATGCGAGTTCAGTTTGTCAATAGCTGACCAAAAGCCAGAAACCCACCATGCAGCACCCACGGCACCACTGTGCCCCAGCAGATGTCTGGGAGCAGCTGGTTCCATCAGCCCTGCCCCACTGCAGCAGTGAGCCGGCAGGTGTTGCACTTGTTCGCGCACTGGAGAAGGACACACGGGCCTGGACAGTCTGGATTCACACAGGAGACATGGAGGATGGGCTGCCTGTGCCCCCTCTGCTGTGCCGTGCTCTGCTCACCCTCACGTGCTGCTCGCACTGCTCCTTCCCGCTGCAGCACCGCGGCAGCTCAGCCACCTGCTGCCACGGCACTCTGGCACCAGCAGCACTGCAGATCACAGACTGGGGATTCCTCCTGCTCCCGATACTGCTGCCAGAACCTCTGGCAGCAGGAGGATCCACAGTGTGCAAGGTCTGTGCAGTGACAGATGAAGTTTGGTAATTGACACTGGTAAATGAAGTTCTGTGTTGAAAAATGCCAAGGAATGTACACTGCAGGAAAAAGTTACATTGCTAAAACACCTGATAGGGCTTTAAATTAACCATATCAACCTGAGACAGGGCCTGGGTAACACTTCAGGTAAGACAGAACGCTGCCCAGCTCACCACCACGGCCAAGGACCAGTGCAGGAAACAACAAAAATACTCTGATGCCCTCACGCTCGCCACATGTCTCCACCCCCACCACTGCACCTTCCAGGGATGCTGCCAAACCAGGAAGGACAGAAAGAGTAAGCATGTGTCTGAAAAAACATCCCTATGAGATTATGGAAAAACTGGGATTGCTCGAGGACTCCTGTCCTGGGCACACAAGGAGAAGGGTGACAGCCCTCCAGCCTGTGCATCTGGGAGCAGAGGGCTGGGAATTCTGCCAAGCACGCATGTATTGTTGAAAAGGAACTAATCAAATTTTAAGACTTCAAGCAGTGGTTAGTCCATGTTACTGCTTCATAAAAGTGTTCCCACATTAAATTCCCTTTTCCACTACAAAATGGCATCACATTCTGTGTAATGTCAGGTGCCAGACTCTGCACCTCTCACACTCTGTCAGCTGCGCTGAGCGGCCGCAGGACCAGACCTCCTCTGCAAGCACTGACACATCAGTCCTGTGCTTCTTGGTCTTTGCTGTGGTCAGCTGAGAGCCCTCATGTCCACATCACAAACACTATCATCACACCGAGGTCAGCTTTGGACCTCCTTTAAAACTCTCTTAGCATTCTATTTACAGGACAGGACACACTACTTCAGCACATGCTTTCTCAGCCTTATGTGTGGGGGTGCAAAGCCATCCCCTCCTTTACTGTCCCACTATTCATACACAGAATGAGCCTCTCCTTTTGCCAAGCACTGGGCTGAGAACTGCAAACCAATTTGGGAAGGGCAACAATGGGTCTGAGGAGGCAACATACACACAGAGCTAAGAACAAAGTGCAAATACAGGCAACGCTTCTTGCTGTCCATGGGACACCAGTTTGACACACTCAAACGATGCTCAAGGTTCCTCAGTCAACCATGGCAGACAGGAAGCCTGTCTTAGACTTTTGCATTTCAGATGCAGACAACTACAACAGCAAAAAAAAACAACAGAGCTGCCCAGCTCTGCACATCACCAAAGCAATGATTCCAAGAACAAGAACTTGAGCTGTTCTGCTGTGGGACACCTGGGCTGCTGGACAGCAGGCAGACACATGATTTGGAGCAAGGTGCCAGGACAGCTGCAGCATCTTCAGGTACAGACTAATATTTCCTGGTTTGTTTTGCAGCAACTGTTAGCTTCAAACACTTGTACTGCACCCTCCTCCCCCTTGAATTACATCTTTACTTTGGTTCACGACAGAAGATTATTGAGTGCTGTGGGACAGGATGACCAAGAATAAAGTCAAATCTCACTTTTCCAGCAGCTATCACAGATGCAGGCTTTGGAGAACATGGCTGCCAGGCTCATCTCTACCTGGACAAATTTGATGTCTTTTCCCAGCACAATGCTTCCCCATGCCTTGTAGCCTCCCTGTCAAGCTTTGGGTCCCTCTTCAGCAACCACAGACACCAGAATTTCTCAACACAAAACCCATCAGTACTCTGAACATTGGGAAAGCAATGTACATGCCTTCAGCTGGTCCCCTGAAGTAGATCAGCTTTTCCAAAAGACCCTTGGCTTGAGGCAGGCACCCAGCACAGGTCTTCTAAATTATGAAAGCCTGTCCAATTTACAAGTCAGTGGAATTAGGTCCTTGTGGTGGAAAGTGTCTGAGAGCACACCTTAACCATATGGTGTACTCTCAGGTCTGCTACTGCAGTTAGCAATTGTAATTACCAGTGACTGTCTGAGCACACACAGGCATGATGGTGGTTCTGCAGGGCACGTGGGAAATGGAGGGAAAGGCAGATCAGAGAGGCTGGTAGCCCTTTCCTGCCTCAGCCCAAGCTGCTTGGACAAGGAGTGCTCTGAGCCCTGCATGAGAAGCGCTCCAAGCCCCAGGCACCCAGAGAGCACCACAGGACCCCCTGAGCAGCAGAGCGGCCCCCCAGGCAAACCCTTCCTACCTTCTGCTGCCGTGCTGGGGCCATCAAGCCGAGTTGTCCCTGTGCTCTTTTTCCTGCGATGCTTTTTCCTGTTGGCATGTGGTGACGGAGGCGGCTCCAGCTTTGGGCTGGCAGCACTGGAAATGTTTGGGCTGGAGCTGAGGGAGTCGGCAGTACCATTAGCTGGGGACAAAAATAAGGCAAGTCATGTACATGGGACAGTCTCCTCTTCCCAGAGACACTGAAGTGCTCTGGAGCCAGCCCCGGTACTTGGCTGGCTCGACCCACACGACCCCATGAGACGGGGCAGGACCTGCCCAGCTCCACGGCACAGGGCCACTCCCACACCCACTCCAGCTCAGGGCTGGCAGTTCCATGGGCAGTCAGGCTGGACCCGCCCTGCACTGGGATCCACACAGAATGATCACACAGGGACACGTGCAGCAGCACCTCCGGAGCAGCCCGAGGTCCCATCCCCAAATGTGTGTTCCTGGGGAAGCAGTTCTCTCACAGGGCAGTGTCCCCACAGGGCTGGACAGGTGTTTTGGGAAGGGACAGGCCCAGAAGGTGATCTGGCTCTCTGGGGCAGACCCAGGATCTGCAGAGCCTCTGCAGAAGCACTGCCCTCCCAGCACTGCTCTGCCAGACGAGGTGACTGGGGTTGCCACACTCAGGAACCTGAGCATGATGGGCTCAATAGGCTTCCGATACGGAGCTGAAGAAGCTGCATCCCCAGCAGCAACGCACCAAATTTATCCTCAATCATACTGTTCCTTACAATTAATAGCAGAATTAGAAACAATCAGGGAGCTGCCTAATTACTGTCAATTAGAGTGCGCTAATCAAGCTCCGATCACACACACACACGCTGCCGCTGCACTCACCATTAAATGTCAAATTTCATTAGAGACCAGCAACAAAATCAAAAGCCTGACATTCAATTTCAGCAGCACACACAGCGCAGGCTTCCAATCAGCATAAAAATGCAGACTCCGGGGAAGGCAACGAGGCGCAGGAGTCCTCGCTGCACTGTTAACCCTCTCCTAAATCCACTCCTGCCTCTCCAGTGTCCACCCACCCCCAGGGCATAGATGGCAGCTCCATGCCCAGGACCTCTGCCCCAGGCAGCTTGCTGTCCTCTCTGCCACAGTCCAGTGTCTCCCATCAAGTCCTGACTTCCCATTTCCATGTTCTGTGGCACCTGGAGTTAAGAAAGGAATCACAGCATTGCACGAGGGTGGCAGCTCCAGCAGTGGGATGGCAGGGACCTGCCGAGCCTTTCTCCCACCCCAGCCTGTCCTCTGCTCCCTTGGTTCATCCTGGTTTGGTCAGACTGGTTTTTGGGGCTTGGTCAGTCTCAACAAACACCAAAAGTGGGGTGGAGAGAGGCACAGAGGGTCAGAGGCCCCAGGCAGGGATCGAGGTTCAGCTGTGTCCCCCTCATACAGCTGAGAGTGGCTGCAGCATGGGAGCTCTCCCAGCTCTGGTTTCTCCTGCACTGACACACATCAGTAGGGTGTTTCTGCTGCTATTTATCCATGGGGAAATAGCTCACCCTTGACAATTAAAAGAGATAATTCTAATAAAATCAGACTCCAGTTTTCTAAATATAAATTACTGATCCTGCTACAGGACTGTGCTTAGAGCAGGTGTGAAGCACCATCAGCTCCTAGCCATATGTCACAGGGGACCTGAACTTTCTCATCAGTGGCTACACGTGGTGCCTCCATCCTTCCTCTGCTGCCCACCTGCTCACCACGATGCTCCCTGGGCCAAATCCCACACCTCTGGCACCCTGCCCCACTCCAGGCTCAGCGAGAGGGGTTGCACATTTCTGCACTCCCCCTCCTGTGGCCAGCTGTGAGCCCGGCAACTCCTGAGGGATCATCACCCACGTCCCTGCTCTTACTGCCTAGCAGCCAGCACCAGAGCTGGGGACTTGCAGGGCCCCCGTGGGATGGGGACAGGATGGCAATGGGGTGGGGGCAGCACATGGAACACACTCTCTGTTAGATCAGCCATTGCTCACTCTCTCCTTCCCCAGTAGGACAACTGAACCCCTCTGAACCCCCCAAGGACTTCCAGAGCCCCAGCTCACCAAGGGAACCTTTCACAGGCACACTGGGACCTCCTGGGCCCTTCTCCAAACCAGTCAGCCTTAGGAGGGACCCTGGAACCCCACAGGTGCTGCAGAGCTCCCGCATAAGGGACAGATATAGAATGTGCTGGAGCATGTTTATATGACTGTCTGGCCCCATCCCATTGCTCTTCCATGTACTCTCCAGGGCACAACCAGAGTAGACAGCCTGTCCCCTGGAGCTGGGATGGCAGCCTACAGCCTCGCTATGTGCCCAAAATCAGCTCTGAGCACAGGAAAATTCCTCACCTGCCCTGCCATGCAGAACTGGAAACACAGCAGAGAGCCTGGCCCCTGGCAGAGCTGGGGCTCAGGGGTGGTGCAGCCTCACTCAGCTCAGCTCCTCGATGGAGGGGTGGTTGTGCTGCTCAGCTCAGCACGCCCTGCCATGTGGAAAGCGCTGCCCCCCAGCAAATGCCCCCTCCCTCAGGACACTGAGAATCCACTTCTGTCAGCTGTGGCTGTGGGGGACACAGAGCAGGGATGCAGTCCTGGGAACTGCCTGGGGCCCCCAGGCAAGTGGCCCATGCTGTGCTGTGGGCCCTCCAGAACAGCTGGCCCCGCGGCCAGTCTGGGGAGCACTAACACAGGGCTCGGGGTCCAGCACAGGGCTCGGGACCTTAGAGTGGGTGAGCAGCAGGACAACGGTGAGCACTGAGATGACATCTCATTCCTCCACGTCACTGGCAGGAGCAGCAGCACAGAATCACAGAATGGTTTGGGTGGGAAGGGACCAAAGCTCACCCAATCCCACCCCCTGTCATGGCAGGGGCACCTTCCACCCCAGACTGCTCCAAGCCCTGTTCAACCTGGCCTTGGACACTGCCAGGGATGGGGTTACCACAGCTGCTCTAGGCACCCTGCTGCCTCACCACCCTCTCAATAAAACATCTCTTCTTTATATCTAGTCTAAACTCACCCACTTTTAGTTTAAAAACATTATTCCTTTTCCTGCTGCAACCGACCATGCAGATCAGCTCTCATTTGAGTCTTCAGTGACTGCACATAGAAGAGGCAGACTGGTCCAGGTGCTGTGAGCACGGACAGCTCCTCCAGGGACAGAAACAGAAAGACAGGGAGCAGAAGGATGGATGGACAGGGGGCAGGACAGGGGACAGAGGGATGGGGGCAGAAGGACAGGGGACAGAGGGATGGGGGCAGGACAGGGGGCAGAGGGATGGGGGCAGAAGGGCAGGGGACAGAGGGATGGGGACACAGGCTGGCTTGCTCTCTGTGCCACCCAGGGAAGGGAAGGGCAGGGCAGAGCAACACACAGCATGGCCACACCAGCCCCCAGCTCCGCAGAGGGGCTGCTGGGAGGAAGGATGAGACCTGCCACGGCAGCTCCCGGGGCAGGAGGGAACTGGGGCAAGGAGCTGCTCTCCAGAGGGCTCATGTCACAAAACCGATCCGTGCCAAGGCACGTGCCCCGCGCAGTGCTGCATGAGGGCATCGGAGCTGCTGCTGAGCGCGCCGGGGCGCGGAGCTCCCGCTGCCGGTGCTCACGGCTCCCGCGGGCCGGGCAGGTGCCGCCTGCGGTGGGGACCCTGCCCAGCACGGCGACGAGCAGACACGCCCGTGTCCAGGCCCGCTCGCAATGCTCCCGCCGGCTGCCCCGCTGCCCCCGTGTCCGAGGCGAGGGGGCTGCGGCACATCCCCGCTCAGCGCTGCGCCCTTCCGCTCCCCTCGCCCGCGCTGCCCCATCAGCAGTAACAGTCTGATTAATTCGCTTCCAGCAGGGAGCTGATGGGGCCAATGATGGAGCCGCTGCATCAGGCGCGCTGAAATTGATAGTTTTTCACAGTTACAAATGAGGAGCCTCCTCAGCTGCAAATGGCGCCCGCACAGTCGGACTCCGGTAATGATCATAAAGAGGCTCCTTTAAACTGCGAAAGCCCCTGGGAGCGGGCGGGGGGGCGGCTGCCGCGCTAATGAGAACTACAAGGGGCGAGCAGGCATGGAAATGGCTCCTCCACTCTTGATGTGCATTTAACTGCTTTTTTAGTGCGGCGGCAGAGCCAGGAACGAAGGAGTGATGAATGCAGCACAAAAGCATTTATTTTCCAATTCGGCAAAGTGGCTACGTTGGGAAATGTATGAATTATTTTAATTCACTCAACTGTCCTGAAACATCACTGAGAGCGAGTGAGCGTGGGGGGAGGGGGTGGGCCGTGCTCAGTGTGTGCTCCAGAGACAGGAATCACTATTCCTTCAGCTGCCCCGAAATCTGGGAGATGGGGATGCCAGTAAGATGCAGTTATGGGGGAAAGCAGTGGTACATACCCCAGTACCCCAGCACACAGAGCTCAGAGCAAGGTCAGAGCAGAGGGCTCGGAGCCATCCTGCTGCAGAGCAGCGTCCCTTGGCTGGAGCTTCTCCACGCCTTGCAGGACAGCTTCTTCCCTGGCTGGGACACTGCCAGCTGACCCTCACTAAGGGGGACAGCCCCAGCAAGGCCCAGAGGCTGTCTGTGTCTGACACTCACGAGCAGACCCTGGGCTCACAACCACAGGGCAGAGCTCAGAAGAAGGGCTACTCACAGGGGTTGGGGCAACTGCCGGGGATAGCCACAGCCTCGTTCCACTGGTCTGCACTGGAGACAGAGTAGGAGCGCTGGTGCATTCCGTCTGGCTTGGAGCTGAAGCCCACGAGGTTGATGCCACTGATGGAGCGCTCAGAGTGCAGGGAGGTGCTGCTGGTTGAGTGGGGAGCACCTGCAAGAGAGACGAACGAAGCACGGGCTGACTGCTGCTGGGAAGCACGGTGGCAGCAGGAAAAGCTGTCCCATACCTGATGTCACACTCCTCGGGTGGCTCCACATGAGGACAGGCTCTCCGTGGCTCTCCTCTCCCAAGGGGTGCTTGTGCATCACCCCAGAGGTGCTGACAGAAGAGCCCAGCACACCCCATTTCCCAGAGGGAGCCCCAGCTTTGTGGGTTGCAGTGCAGCACCCCATGATGCACAGCTGGGGATTCTGGCACACAGCTTCCCCACAGCTGGAGTTTACAGTCATGATTTTCACTACAGCCTCTGGCCCCTGGGCAAACCCAAACCCACCCCACAACAAGCACACCCACTTTCATCTCTCAACTTCACTTCCTTGGGTGTCCCTGGCAAGAAATCCAGCCATGCTGGGGACACTGGGAGAGAGCGTGAAATGACATGGAGGGTGTCAAAAAAACAAGCAGGGGAACAGATGTCTGTAAGGCAGAGATGGCAGGTGGAAGCTTCTTTTTCCACTAGGTCAAAACTGCTGTGGCTGAGCCCAGAAACCTGAACCCCCAAGAGAGGAGTGATTTTGGGACTAGAGACTGTCACAGAGGACAAGTGATACAAAATGAGTCACGTGTTTCTGGATTATAGGAATACCCAAAATGTCCAGAATAGCAAACAAAATGGTTCTGGCAGGGAGCACACCCCCTCCCATTCAGTCTGCAGGCAATCTGCCACAGAGGAAGTGGCCCGAGGGATCCCACTGCACCTGCCCACCACCAGCCCTCTCCCTCGCTCCCCTCAGGCCATGCTGCTCCAGCCACTGCAGAGCAAGTGCTCTGGGAGCTCAGGGATGAGAGAAGGGGCCCTGTCCCTACTACAAAGCTACATCTCCTTCCCTGCCCAGAGGCACAGACACTGAGCTGGGACTCTCACTGCAGCCCACCTGGCCATGGCCCAGGGCAGGGCCACAGAACAGCTCCAGATGCTGTACAGCCACAGCTCCAGCCCTGCAGTCATGGTGAAGCTGGGCTGTGAGGAGCTAAGCCATTGGTCCCATGGGACTAGTACAAGTGAGAGCCTTCCACGGAAGCAAATGAGCAACACCTGTGGAAGTAGGTCCTCAGTGGGAGCTGCTACAGCCAGGACAGCTCACCTGTCTTCCTGTGGGAAACCACATTCACTTGGCTCTCATGGATCCCAGCATGGCTGAGGTGGAAGGGAGCTCTGGCATCATCCTGTACAGCCTGGCTCAAGCAGGCCCCCCAGAGCCAGTGGCCCTGGACTGTTTCTGATGAGTCTGGAGCATCTCTAAGGAGAGAGATGGCATAACCTCCCTGGGCAACCTATCCCTGTGCTGCGCCACCCTCTACAAAGAGCAGAGCCCCCACAAAACCCCACGTGAAGCCCCAGAGCTCATACATAAATGTATGTTTCTGTCCTTGTTGTTTCCATGAAAACCCAAGTGTTGCTATTTAGATGTGCCCAAGCATTGCCAGAGCTGCTGAGTGTCTGACAGGACAGCTCAAGAGTCCAATTCCCCCTCCAAAGGCAAGTGCTGAAAGCAGGGGTGATGCGGCCACCAGCCCTGCACCAGGCATGGCTGCCACCCATCGTCACCACCACCACCACTATCATCACCATCATCATCATCACCACCACTCCTTCATCACCAGCATGGCATGTACCTCCCACCCTCCTTTTGCCTGTACTCATCCTGGACCAAAATGCCCTTTCCCTGCAGGGTTGTGCAGGGATCCCCTGCGAGCCCTGCCTGCAGATCCCACATGCCAGCAGTGCTGACGGAGGGCTTGCTGGGCACGGCTGCTGCAGCCTGGGCTGCCAGGACCCCGCACCCCAAACTGCCAGGCCCTGGTGGCCTGAGCCCTGTGCTCCCACGGGCCTGACCCCAAGTTGCCAGGACCTTCCTCGCAGAGCCCCACCACGTCGCCTGCCTGCAGCCCGGCTGCTGCATGTTCCCCCTCCCTCCCCTTGTTCAGCGCCACAGAAACACGTGTACAACCATGACACTGACTTTGCCTCTAATTAGCCCTTAATTTACAAGACACACTCGGAAGGGTAATTAGCTGGCGCTCCGCTCCTGACTGCTGCATCCATCTCCTCTCTGCCTCCTCGTGGGAGGGAGCCTGCTGCTGCTGAAGCAGGGACAACGCTGCTCTCCTGGGACTGGGATGAGCTTGGTCCTGGGAATGGTGCTGCTGGGCTGGGCTGGGCTGGGCTGGGCTGGGCTGGGCTGGGCTGGGCCAGGACGGGACAGGACAGGATGGGATGGGATGCTCAGAGCTCAGTGTCTGCCAGCACCAAGCCCCAAGTGCCCCCAGCCCTGGTTACGGCCACAGCCATGGAGCAGAGGAAGGTGAAGAAGGGAGAGAAGAAACAGAGGGCCTGGAAGAAGCTCCTCCTGCAGAGAAGAAAGTCCTGCAGGACCCTAAGGAGTGCAGATCTGACCCCTGCTCCCTCACCCAGCCAGGCCGGGAGCCCCAGGCCACCAGGATATGCCCTTTCATCACACTTCTGAGGAGCAGCACAGGCTGCCACGAATGCCAGTGTTTCATCAAAGAAGGAACAGCTTCCATCAGCCTCTGCAGCCCCTCCAAGCTCCCTGCACCTCTCTCCAGCTGCCCGGAGTCACCCAGCTGTGGGGGAACTCCCTCAGCCCAGCCACTTGCTCGCTCACAGACCTTGCGCTGTGCAACTCCAGCTTCTCCAAGGAAGCTGCTGGGTGGCCCCAGCAAGGCCAGAGGTCTCAGGAATTGCATCCCTTTGGTGACACCTTGGCAGCTGCTGGGTATGTTCCCTGTCAATTGGGTAAGTGACAGGTGACATGTAAATACTGCCTGCCTCTGGGCCAAGACCTGCTGACAGTTCCCCAAGTCCCTCTCCCAGTCAGTTTCCTCAAGCCCCCCAAAAGAGACTCACATGGCTCCCTGATGCCTTTTCAGTACAGCCCAACTGATGATGTGGCACTGGATTGAACATTACCTAAAACCAGAATGGCCTTTTCCCAGGCATGACATGTGGCAGCCTGGGTGCTTCAGGGAACACCTGGATCAGAGCAAACTGGGAATTCCTCGTTAAGGTGTGCCTGCCCAGGGAACAGGATAAAGGGGAATTAGCCAAAAGTGCACCACCAGAGTCAGGAAGGAGATAATTTGCAGTCACTTGAGGATCTTTTTAAGGTCTCTTTAATATTTTCAAGAGCAATTTGGCAAAATAAAACACAGAGTCTGGTGAAATTTCCTGGCGACATTATGCTGGTTGCTGCTACCAGGCCCTTACAGTGTGGAGGAAACCAATTTTTGCAAAGGGAATGGGCTATGCTGAATTTTAAAGAGGCACCAGCTGGAGAGCACTTTTGGGCTTCCCCTGGGTTTATGGCCAAGTACAGGACAGGTCTTTCCTCTGGAGTGCCAGGCCCTGCTGCCTCACAGGCAGAGGGATGCTGCTGCACCATGGTGCAGAGGAAACTGCCAGCATGTGGCTCAAGATGGTGTTGGAGGTGCTCCAGGATGGGTGAGGACACCCCAGCATGGAGCAAACCTTGTTTTCTCTGGTACTGCAGAGGCCAACAGCACAGGGCAGATTAATGCTATTAACTGCCAAATGGTGTCCCAAGGAGTCATCAGTCACTGCCCCTCAACCACTTGTTGCCAACTTGTCATCATTTATTCCAAATAGAATATTTGGATTATTGTGAGTCACCTCAGAGTACTGGCTCCCCAGAGCCTGGCTGGAGCCCACAGCTGAACATGGCTCAAAGCCTCCCCAAAAGCTATGGCTACTCAGGATCCTGAGCTGGACTGAACAAAGCTCCAGCTAGTGGGAAACCTCCACTCCCAGAAACCAAGTGGTTCTTGGAGGGAGGTGAGAGCCAAGGAGCCTGGTAGAGCTGCCTGCCTGTGAAAACCCTGCTGGGGAGGACATAACTCAGCCCCCATGTCAATGAGCAAGCAGCTGCCATGGCAGGAAGGTGGCTGTCCTGGGAGCCCCTGTGGCTGCTGTTCCCAGAGCCACCTGTGCCCCAGAGCCGGTCCAGAGTCAGGAGTCTCTGTCTGGTTTGGTTTCTAAACAAAGCACTGCATGCTGTTACCTGGACATTGCTGGGTCCTTCCTCCTGAACAACTTCCATGAGTCCAAAACACACGGGCTGGCTCCTACCAAGCAGGAGCCCCAGGATGCAGATGTGTTGTTTGAAAGACATCACCCTCTGTGCTCTCCTTGGGAGCTGGCCACCGTGCTGAGCACCCGTGCAGCTCCCAGGCATGGTAGGGCACGTTCTGGGATGACAGACAGACAGGTGTTCTTCCCAGCTCTGCCGACACTGAACGTCTGTGTGTATCACTGATCCAAACTGGGCGACTGAGGATTCCCAGCCCAGCTCCGTAGCAGGGCCATCAGGATCTGCCAGCTTGCACACAGCAGGAGCCATTGCCTTGCACTGGGCCTCACAGATGCTCTGACACAGGGAATCCCCCTCCTCTCTCAGTGCTGCCCTTGCAGAGCATGGTTTTGGACATCTGCACATGCTAAGTAACTAAGTGACACCCCACCTCCTACCACAGCTGACTCATGGTGGGTACAAACCATCAGGACAAAAAACTCTGCATGGTGCCAGTGTCTCTGGGACAAGTAAGAGCCCGGGCTGGCTGTGGCAGCAGGATGGGGAGGGCTGGCCATGACCCTTCCCATTCCCCAGCCAAAGCTCCAGGACACACAGGATGAGCCAATGCTTCTCCAGCCAACACATCAATTCACCTCTGGTTTAGAGGCAACTGACCCCCCGTTCAGCCATACAGGGCCCAACAGACTGGAGAAGCCTGGGAATGGGCACCTCAGTGATGCTGCCCCCAAACCCTGCACTGAGAGCACCCCGCCTGCCCGGGCACTGCAGGCAGCTGCAGCTTCTCTGTCTGTGTCTAGCCTGAGCTCTGCTGCACCAAGTCCCCACACAGAGCCCAGGCTGCCAGCTGAGGCACCCCACGCCCACCACGGAGCAGCTCCGTGGCCAGGGAAGGCGAGCTCTGCAAGGAAGAGGCAGATTTGTGAAGAGCAATGGCAGCCCTGGAGCCAGGGAGTGGCCAGAGGAGCCCCCGGACTGCCCAAGCTTTGCTGCACAGCACAAAATCACATCACAGGTCTGCCCCTCTGTCACTCCTGCCTGAACAGTGACAGATCTGTCAGAAAATCTGATCCTGACTTGAATATTGCTGGTGCCAGAGAGATCACAGTGATGCTGGGTAAGTGGTTCCAGTGGTTAATTGCCTTCACTGCTGAAATCTGGGCCTTATTTCTGGTCTGAGTTGTGTTCCTTCTGCCACTGTCACTGGATCCTGGCACATTTTATCTGATAAAGAGCTCTCTCACCAAATTTCTGTTCCTATACAGGTATTTACAGGTGGTGTTGAAATTATCTCTTAACTTTTTCTCCAATAAGTAAAACATATTGAGCTCATCGAAGCTTCCTACAAGGCGATTCTGAGAGCAGTTCCTCGTTTTTACAGCCTTTCCTGTCCATCATTTTTAGTCTCATCCTGTGGACACATAAATCCATTAACCTGAGCTCTGTGGAAGTCCCCTCCACCTCAAAACTGACTGTTACCATCCACATATGAAAAAGACCTTGACCACATCTTCTACAATTCCTGAATTAAATAATTCAGCCTTGCTGATTCCAACATGTCCACATCTCCTACCTGCTGTTTAATTTGCTGCCTAATTACAGCTGGAATATGAAGAATTCATCATTCTGTGCTGAGATACATCATCTTGCCTCTTCCCAAACACCAAAACAAGTGTTCATTGAACATTTTGCTTTTTTTTTCCTTATTAACCATTCTATTATTCCCATACAGTAATGAAAGAATGCTGGGGTTAGGATTCATTAGTTCCTAATACACTTGAAAAAAACCCTTTCACTATCTGTAACTCTACTGGTTCCTATTCTGTATCCCCTCGTGCAGCCATGGCAGTTCAGGCTCCTGTGGCAGCCAAGGTGGAAGGTGAGCTGGGAAATGAGCTCCTGGTACTGGATCCATCACTTTTATTTGTATGTTATGTGGAAACTCCATGGAACACATAATAGTTGAGGATTAGAGACTTGGTGAAATACATGAGCACTGACTGTTCTCATGACTCTCAGGCTGAACAACTGTCACAGTGTGACACTGCCACCTAAGCAGAGGCCCACGCAGTACTGGGCAAAGATGAGTCTTTGGCATGGCATGGTGGTGAAGGACACCATGCTGCACATCCACACCAGGCTGCGGAGACTGAGACAGAGAGAGCGCCAGGGAGGACACGGGAGCTGCCCTGTGCTCAGCACCCAGAGCAGGAACTGAGACACAGGAGTTGAGTTTTTGCCAAGTAAAGCAGCTGTGAGAGCGATGAAAGACAGGTTTTCCTCTGGGAGAAGGGAACAGAAGTGAAGTGACAGACTTGTGCAGATGTCCCCAAAATGGGAAGCTCTCCATGGGGCCGGCAGTGTTAGTGTCCCCATCAGCTGGGACACCCCTGTCCCCACAGAGGAAGAGACAGGGGGTTCTCCCCAGCAGTTGTGCTGCGCTGGTGCTCTCACTTCATCACTGCATTTGTTCCTAAATTCCTCATCAACACCATTTGTCAAATGTTGTTTAACTTCCTCCCTAGATATGGTGGGCACGGAGTGTGATCCGGGGCAGTGTGAGGCCGCCAGGCTCCCCCGTGAGCCCGGAGCAAATGGTGACACAGCCCTTTGTGTGGCTGCAGCCACAGTGAATGTGGAAAGGCAAGGAGGTGGAACACTTCCCATAAAGCCAGGAGGGTCACTTCGAAGGCTGCTCACAATTAATCACTCCTGGCGGATGCTGGGCCGGGAGCGCTGGCACGGGAATGGCAGCGGGAGCCGCCGCCGCTGCAGCCGGCTGTGCCAGGCCACACCAGTGCCACAGCCTCCAACGGGCTGCAGCTTCCACCCCTGCTCAGTGCTTGCCCATTCCTGTATCATGTTGCTGTTCATTTTATCACCTTTCAGACACACACAGATACAGCTGCACAAACCACAGCAGCACCATGCAGCCAGCTCCCTCTGCCCGCTCCTGCCCTTTCTCACTGTTGGGACAGAGAACAAACAGTTCACATCTCCTCTCCACCAAGACTGACATATTTTTAAGCAGTACAACCTTCTTTTTAACTTTCTGGTATCTGGAAAAATATTCTTTAAAAACTCCTAATTATGCTTCACTTTTATTTTTCCTGTTTAAATTCCTTCTCCCAAAAGATCTGGCATGTAATTGCTTCCAGCTTGGTGAAATTGGCTCAGACACATTTTTGTGTGCATGTGTCTGTGCATATGTTTAATTTCTGATCTGAGTGTTACTCTGCCTGAACACCAGCACAGTACAGCCAAGTTACCTTTATGTAAGGCACTACTGAATTTAGTTTGGTGAATTTAGTTTGACTGAAGTGGGGGTAGCAGTGGTGTTCTCCTTGGGAGCTGCTCTGCTGTTTGGAACCAGCACTCAGAAAGTCCACAGAAGCTTTAATGCAACTTCATAAGGTCCCTCTGTGACTTTTTTACATTAGTATGATTTACTCTCCAACGCGTTACAAAGAATTATCTCAGAGAACCAAGGCGCTGCGAATGAGCAGCAGAAGCGGATGAAGGAGGCAGGGTCTGTGTTCCAGATCGCTCTCTTGGTCTGTTACTGTGAAGAGAGGTCCCTGCAGGAACCTGGAACAAGCTGCAGGAAATCTGCAAGTAACACAGTCTAAAACACAACCCAGAACAGATCTCTGAGATCCCTGTGGTGGTGGTGGGAGATGGACAGGCAGCACCGACATGGATCCCTGTCTGCGTGTAGATGGAGCAGGAACCTGGCTCTGAGACAGAACTGCAGGAGGGAAGGGAGCACAGCCAGAACTTTCTGGGCTTGCTGAGGAGTGTGGAGCTGGACCAGCACTGCAGTGGCCGATGAAGAACAGCCCCTGCCCCCAGCTCCCAAGTGCACCTGGGAAAGGGCCATGTGGGGATGCTGGAATTGTTGTATTTTCCTGCATAACTCCAGCTTCTAAAGCCATTCACTCATACAAGGCTTTATCCACCCCTGCCTGCTTTGTCCACAGAGGCTGCTTGGTGCGCAGCAGCACAACCTCCTGGGGTGCATAAACTCCAGGGGATGGAGCAAGCCCTGCTCTCTTTGGGTAACAGGATGGCTCTGCCCCTTGCCTGCTAGTAATGAGCTTTTCCACGTTCCTCTGGGACAGCTCCCTGTGCAGCAGCACAGTGCAGACCCAGGCACAGGCCCTGTGTGCTGATGGCACAGGCAGGTCCAGACGGACTCACCACTGGAGCCCCTGCCTGCAGTCAGGGATGAGGTGGGGCTGTGTGACAGCAAAGAATAGGACTTTGTGGCCTGTAACAGGTCACTCCCTGGCCCCTCTCCCTCCTGCAGCACAAACCCGGCTTGTAAGGATGAGAAAGCTTGGTTTGCTGGAGAAGGCTCCCAGTCCACCTTGGAGAGCACGGGCCACACCTCCAGCCCAGCCCTCCCTGGCAGCATCAGACAAGTTATTTACACTGAGATTTTCACAGGTGGCCACTAATTATGCCCTTGTAGCTTTTCCAGGTGCCCCATGCAAGGAACCTGAGCCAGATGTTCCAGAATTCAGGATGCTGAGAGCCGCAGCCCCCAGGCCTGGCTATCTGCCCCATGACCACCTGGGTGCCCGTGCCTCCCTGGCTGCCCTGTGCCCACCTGGTTGCCCTGGACACCTTGGCCAGCCCTGGGCAGGGCTCTGATCACCATGGCACTCTGCTGCCTTGTGCTTCTCCCTCCCTGCTCCTCTCCTCCTTCCCTTCTCCAAGGCCATTTCCCTGCTTAGCCCTGCACTGCACGGCTCCTTAGTGATCTGGTAAGGAATATCAACTCCCAGTAACTATCTCTAATTAGGGTTAGTGATTATACTGTTGGGTAGGAGAAAATCAGTCTCTGCTTTTCCACTGGGGAGGGCAAGCAGGAAGAGCTGGGGTGTGGACGGGGAAGCACCAGCAGCTCCCTTCGTGCTCCCATCCCCTCCGTGAACCTCTCCCTGCCTGCACAGCTCTGCAGCTGCCTGTTCCAAGAGCAGGAGCCAGTTTGACCCAGCAGAATCTTGGCCCTCCAGCCTTCTGTCCAGCACTAGAACCAGGCACCAAGGCCTTCTGGTCCTGTCCTGCCTCCTGTCATCCCACCCAGCTGCGGCCACGCTCCTCCTCTTCCCATGGAGTCCTGACAATTTCTAGTTTCCACCCAATGTTTCCTTGTGCAAAACTTCCACTAGTTTCCTTGTCCAAAACTTTAAACCAACAGCTCAAGCCTCACATTTGGATTCATCCTCCACCTTCAGACATGCAGATAAACATTCGTAAGAGGTGACTGTATGACTGTAATGGTGAATGTATAATATTTATAATATACATATGAATTTGCAGTATTTTATACATGATTCATGATGCAAAATATTAATTACAGATCAATTTTAGTAAATCTCTCATCTCAGCTTCATCTTCAGACTACAAACAACCCTTTAACATATTATTGGGAAGGGCAGAAGTCCCACATGGAGGAACAGACAGACCCTCACCCTCTTCCTTTCAGCTCAGCATCCCCATGTCTGAGTTACAGGATCCCAGTCTGGCTTGGGTCGCAAGTGACCTCAAGGATCATCCACTTCCAGCCCCTGCCCTGGCCCTTGGCTGAACACAGTGACTAACATTGGACTTTTACAGTCAGACTCTACAGAAAGCCAAGTGAGCAAGCCGAAATCCCAGCTGGAGGGAGGGAGGGAGGGAGGGAGGGAGGGCGTGTCCCCACAGCTGGCACCACGGAACCAGCTGTGCATGGGCACTGCCCCCACCCCACCCCAGGCAGTCCCTCAGGCTGCGGGGAGGCACTGGGGGCCCTGCTCTGGCTTTCACTCTGCTGCCCAGCTCCCAGGGAGCACAACAAAGAGCACGGCAGGCAGGATCCTGCCGCCGGGCAGAACACACCAAGCCGCACGGAGCCACTCGCTGTGCATGGAACACAGCAGCCACAGGACTACGGGCCAGTCCCAGGGACACCAGAGTCCCTCCAGCTTTCCCTGCCAAGTGTGGAGCGCAGGTGTAACTTGGGATGTTCCTGGACACATGCCAGGGCAGGGGGACCCGAGCTGCTGGTGAGGGGGGGAAGCAAAAGCAACTTTGTTTCAGAAGTCAGACCTGAGCTTTCCCTCCTGAGTGTCCATTTCCATTCATTTGTAAGAGATTAATGACCCTGCTCTGACCTGAAGAATCTGTTGTGCAGCTACAACCAGGAGAAAGGCAGAAGATGATCCAGCAGCCTCCTGTCTGCCATGACCTGCACCACCCTGCTCTCAGTGCTCTTCTTCCCTCAATGTCATTGTCCCCCACGGCGAGCAGCGGTGTGCCAGGGAAACAGGTTTTCCCTTTTCTTTGTTAATTCTTCCCTCATTACATTTGAAATTCCACAATCAGTGTGCACTGTAATTGTCGAATTTGATGCTAATGATTAATGAATTAAACATGGATCCATCAATTAGTCCTCGGAGAATAATTCTGCATAAAGCAGCGGATAATGTAATTACAGTAACAAAGATAATGAGATGTTAACATCGACGGAGCCCGACGTGACATGATCACAGCAGGCTCAGCAACCCCGGCCTGGGGGAGCCAATCCCTCACTCTGCAGAGGAAGAGCATCGGGGGGCACGGGCCTGGCAGGGGGGCCCTGCCAGCGCGGCGCTCCCCGGCACCAGCACCGGCACCGTGCTCGGCACCCGCCTGCCTTGCGCAAATGCTCCCGGCCACCCGCTCCAGAGGCCACAACAGAGCTGTCAGGCGTCAGCATGAGCCCAGAGAGGATCCCAAGCTGCCTGGAGACCCAACACCATCCATCCCCTGCCATCCCGACGTTTGCAGCAGCACAGGCTCCCTGCCAGCACCGCACCCGGCACAGAGGCCCAGGGACGGGCACGCTGCCACACTGTGCACCGACGGCCCCCTGGCCCGTGCTGACAGCACACAGAACTCGGCCCAGGGACAGCTGGACCCTCGTCACCTCAGAGCAAGGGAGTATCAACCAAGCCCTGCATCCCAAGCAGCGCCTCCCACCACCACACACTCTGGAAAACGCTCTCCCTGGAGGAGATGCAGCAGTGATGCTGCAGGAGCAGGAGGAGGAAGAGCACAGGCCCCAACACACATGTCAGACCACGCAGATTGTTCCTTGGGCTGAAGGGAACTGGCCAGCAGCAGTCCCCACCCAAAACCATCCAGAGCTCAAGCTCCCAACTCCATGCTCAGTTGAACTGGCCTGTCCTGCTCAGCCTCACCTGCACTGAGGACATGGCTGCCGCCTGCTCTCCAGCACCACTCAGCAGCACATCCCACGGGAGACTCATGGTCCTCAGCAAGCTGGGAATCCCCTATGAGCCCCCCAGAGTGGAGCACAACTTTCCCCTTTAGCCTGCTCCCTTCACTGTAGTGCTCCAGCTCCCCCCTGTTTGTTTCCTTCAGTGCCATCTCTGCTGCTGGGTACACCTCCAATCACTGCCTACAACCACAACCACCTCAGCATTGCTGCAGCCTCTTCCTGCACTTCTCTTCACTTCCCACTCCAGGCTTCCTAGTGCTCAGCTCTCGGCAGCCTCTGCCATCACGGAGCTGCAGAGCCGCTGCTGTGCTCCCTGCGTGGCTGTGCTCTGTGCCACGTAGGAACTGTCACAGGTGTCACTGACCACGGGTCCAGCACCTCCCTGTCCGGCTCCCCTTTGCCAACACTCTGGAGCAGGTCCCTACAAACCTCTGTGAAGCAAGAACCCAGGGCTCATCTGAGCTGAGGCCAGGCTCTTGTACTGACTGACACTGTCTCTTGTGCCACCATCTTCCCTCCCTCGCTGAAGTTCCTTTTCATCACACCTGCACTTTGATTCGAGCTGCCCTCGTTCCTTGAGCCAGAAACACGTGATGCAGCACAGCATGAGGCCAGGTGAACTGAGGAACCATGGCAAGGATGCACCTGGGGGGCTGTGAGGGAGAGGGGAAGAGAAGACACATTCCAGGAGGAAGAGGAGCAACAGGGATTTGAAGGAGACACCTGACCCAGCATTACCACACCTCTAGTGAATACCTGCCTTCAGGCCACAGCACCTGTGAGCTCTGGCAGGAGATCTGCTCATCCCTTTCCTTCCCTCTCAAGCCCAACCATTGTAGTCCCATCCCCTGCCATTGGCAAGGACACGTTCTACTGGACCAGGCTGCTCCAAGACCTGTCCAAACTGGCCCTGGACACTTCCAGTGAGGGGGCAGCCACAGCTTCTCTGACCAACCAGTGCCAGGACCTCACCACCCTCACATGGAAGAACTTCCTAATATCTAATCTAAACCTCCCCTACTTCAGTATAACATCATTCCCCCTTGTCCCGTCACTCCAGGCCCTTCTCCAAGCTCCCTCTCCAGCTTCCAGGACACTGGAAGGGCTCTAAGGTCTTCCCTGGAGCCTTCTCTTCTCCAGGTTAACACCTCCAGCTCTCTCAGCCCATCTCTGTAGGAGAGGGCTCCAGCCCTTGGAGCATCTCCATGGCCTTCTCTAGACAATGAGAACTCATCTAACCAAAAATAAAACCAAGCTTAACTACAGTAAAGTTGCCTTCTTGAATGGTTTAAATACTGGGGCACAGAGCCCCTACTGGTTTCACAAACACAAGTTCCTTCCTCATTCCTAATGTATTTAGCTTGAAGCTGTCTATACCTGCTTTGGAGTTATTCCGAATCCTCACCAGAGCACTGCACTCATGTATTTCATCCACATACAGGGCAAGATGAGACTTCATTTTTTTCTTCTTCTCCCCTCTATGTCCTTGGTCTTTGCTCACCCCAGGTAAGGACTGTGCAGTGGACATCAGCCAGCACACTCACTCACCTTTGCAGAGTTCAGGTCACAGAGGAACCACAGACACTTGCCCTGAACTCTTAACTACTGGCCACCTGGTTTTCCCCAGAGCCTCCTGGGGCAAGACAGCAAATCCCTCACATCTCCAAAGTTTGTGTCCTCTGAAGATTAACTCGTGACTGACAAAGAACTGCAAACTTTGAAGTGTTTCTTCTCCAGTTCCCAAAATATGTGTCAGATGGGAGATGTCGAGTGGATCCAGTAACAGTCTCATCCACAATCCCAAAGATGGCAAAACTGTGAGGTCGCTGCTAATTTGAAGCCAGGCAGATTCTCCATCAACCCTAAATCCAGCCCTGGGCATTGCACAGGGATAAGAGAGTCTGTGTCCCACCAGTGCACTTGGTGACTGCATCCACTGCTATTGTGCTTGGAAGCATCAGAGAGAGATTAAAAAATTCCTCAGAAAAGCCTTTACTGATTGTGCACCAGAGAAAAGCATTTCTGACACTGCAGCCACAGCCTGAGCCAAGACAGGACATACACCTGTGTGTAAAGCTGCCGTCCTGGTGCTGAGCCCTGCGTGCACAGCCACTCTGGGCAGCCCACAGCACTGCTCTGCTCGAGGGCCCAGGGCAGACGGCCAACAGGGGATCCCAAAGCCACAGACCCTACATGGCAGGGTCCCACCCCTGCACACACACACCCAGCAACACCCCCAAGCTGGACTAAAGCACATCTCGTGAACAGAAAACTGGTCTCATTCTAAAGGCTCAGGCAGTGCTAAGTCCAACTGCTCTCCAGGTAAACTATTCCAACATTCATTTCCCCCCTGCTGGGAAACTGCATCTCCTCTCCCCTGTAAACTGCTCTAGCTCCAGCCCCCATGCACTGTGCCTGCTCCAGCTCCATGGCCAGGACTGCAGGGGCACTCTCACGCCGTCCTCACTCCTCGGCACTGGTTTTCCAGTATCAGTAACCCAGGTACATCCCAACCCACTCCTGCGAGCCCAGCAGGCCTGAGAGGGCTGCTGGAAGTAGGATACGGTGCTAGGTGAGCAGCTGGTTTGACAGCAGCACAAGCTCCTCTGTGGTTTGAATCCTTCCCCCAGCTCTGATACCTCTGCTAAGTCAGAGCTCAGACAAGGCACCTCTGACATGCAGGCAGAGACATGTCCCTGTCCAGAATAAGGAACTGTCCCCACGCTGGGGAATGCCAAGTGTGGCTGGTGGTTGGTGAAAAAGCATCAGTGAACAGGGGAGAGCCAAGGCAAGGAACAGGCAGAGCTGCACAGCCCCGGTCAGAACTGACAGTTTGTCCACTTCTGACTTGTCAAGAAGTTTGGGATTGGGAGGGCTCATGATGTTCTCCTTGGCACCATGTGAGCAGTGATGTTACTGTGCCCCATTCCCTGTCCGTGTCTGTGTGTGTGATGCCAAGGACTCCAGCAGCTCCTGACACTCACCCCAGCTGCATCCCACCTCCCCTCAGCCCCGGGACACTCTGAACCACTGCGCTGACAGCATCCAACCATGGGGCAGAGCTGGGACACAGAGCAGGAATGAACAAGATGGGGATGTGTCACCCTAGCTCACCCTCAGTACTGGATTTGGAAGGATTTCTGTGACCAGCAGCACTACCAGCACTCCCTCAGCATCCCAAACAGAGCCCTTTCCATAACCTGTGCACCACACTGTGCCAACAGCCAGCTGGGAAGAAGGCAGGTGGGAGCTGCCCACCCTGGCCAAGGACAGCAGCCCCAGGGATGCAGTAAAGGCTCCAGGAAATGTGAGCAGGATGGTGCCAGGTTCCACAGTTCCCCCTGGCAGGGTGCGAACCTCCCATGGCAGCAGCAGCAAGGAGGAGCATGGCAGGAACTCTGTGAGAGGAGAGCGTGACAGGAACTCTGTGAGAGGCCAGAGGGGCAGCCAGCCTCCCAGTCCCACCTCACCACACCCTGGGCAGCTCTTCAGTGTGCACACAGAGTGATGATCCCAAACCAGATCTTCACCATTTCTCCAGGGAAAGGTAAGGAGGAACGAGGGTCCCAAAACCAGAAAGAAACAGAACACAACTTGTCAGCAAACAAGAGCCTTGGGATTTCCTCTGGTTTAGGGAGCAGCAGCTTCCATCATGCGTAGCAGCTCACCAGACTCAACACTCTCCTCAATGTGACGAAATTCCTCAGGGGTTCACACTGGCAGTTAAACCCTTTGACGTTCTCCTGTCCTGGACACCAACCAGCACAAAATTCTAAGAGATTACATCTTACCTGTAAAATCCTAAGAGGATTACCCAGGGAGCTTACCTGGGACCTGCACAGAAATGCTAACGCCCACCAAAGGGACTCCCCGAGGGTGGTGAAAACACACTTGAGAAGGGGCTCTGTTATCAGCTCAGCAAAGCCAAGGGCTGCTGAGGCATTGTGGAGGGACGGCTGCTGGCTCTGTGCCACCCACAGTAGCTCCTACCTGTGCCTCCTGCCAGCTGCGAGCTGCTCCGCTCCTTGGCCAGCCCGTTGGCCTTGGGGCTGGCGCCGGGCGCTGCCGCCGCCGTGGCCCTGGGGAGCCGCTTGCCCGGGACCTTCACCGTAGTTCTCAGCAGATCGATCTCCTTCCCATGGACGTTCTGCATGTAGTCCTGGAGCAGAGGCAGAAGGGTGGAGGATCAGCCCTGACCCAGCCAAACACGCTCAGCTCCCCCATCCTCAGAACCAGCACCAAGCCCTGTCGGATGCCAGGACAAGCCCCAGCTGGGGCTCAGAGACCAGATGGAGCCAAAGGGCACACAGGTGGCCAGCACTTCCTCCTCCCTGTCATCCCTTGTTTAATCTCAGCACTCAACTGCAACAGCATGTGATATGGATATGATATGATATGATATGATATGATATGATATGATATGATATGATATATGATATATGATATGATATGATATGATATCATATCATATCATATCATATCATAATATAGCATAACCAATGGGATACCTAAAAATTCCCTCTCAGGTCACAGCTGGGATAAGAGAAACCCAAACAACAGAACTCAGCTCATTCACCTGCAGAGCTTCCTGTTATACAAAACTTGGTGTTTCTGGTAGACAATTGTCTTCTGGTAGACAATTCATTACACAACCAAAAGCCCATGTGCAGATTGTAACTATCACTCTGCTCTGTCTTCCAAGAGCTTTCAGCTTTCAGTCAGAATGAGGGTGCAGACTCCCAATCTCTCCTGACATTGTGTCTCTTCCTGTGCCTCCCACCCTCCCTGCCCTGTGGGGCACCGTGGTTCTGCCTAAGCCCTCTCTGATGTGGCCAGCTCCTCCTTGGGCTTGTGCCCTCAGAAGGGGAAGGCCCAACCAACGTTACAGGGGGGAACTGTTGGTCAGATCCTGAGGGAGCAGGGACCAACACTAGAGCTCAAGGCTCTGGGAGGAACAGGAAGCTGGGGACACCATCCCTGGGTCCCTCTGATGCCATCAGGAGAGGAGCCACAGCCGTCCAGGGAGAGCTTTTGGCTGCTGCGGGGCACTTGGGTTTACTCCAGTTCACAAGGAGGTCACCAAAAAGATTAACTCAGAGATGGTGGCCATCTGCTTCCACATCCAAGAAGACAAAGACATAAACAAGCTCCATTTAAGAGCAACAATCCTCCCATCCTGGACCCAAAAGCAGGTGACAGGGGCTGCACAGGCCATGCTCTGTGCTCTCAGGTAGCTATTTGCAAGGGTCACAGTCTCCCCACAGCACCTTCACAGCTTGGTGTGAACTCCTCTGTTCCCACTGACCCCCATGCAGACATCCTACCCTCACGGCACACCGGGGCACGGGGCAGCAACCCTCCATGCTCCCAGGGCCGGGCAGCCTGGCCTCACACCTCGGCACTCCCCATCCCGTACCCTGGGTGACTCTGGCACCACCAGCCCAAGCAAAAACACACCGAGCTGCTCCCAGCTGGGTGCAGACCTGGTGACAGCCCTGGGCAGGGACCCTCAGAGGGGCTGGAGGATTTTCCCTCACTCAGCACAACTGCTGCGGTCGCCGGCTGCCTGCCGGAGCGAGCGGTCACTGCCGCTCGGCTTTTATTACCTACCATAAAACAGCAATTTCTTCCCAAGCCTCCTCGCTAATTACCCAGCCAGTTCTCTCATTTCATTTTATTACTGGAATTAACAACGAGTTCAAAGCGTGGAAAGCTATTAAGATGTGTGATTAAGCCACATTCAATTAGTTTCTACAAACAATTTAATTGATGTTGCAGATAGAATTAACAGAAGGTGATTGTGTGAATGGCTCCACTGGCTGCAAAATGGGAGCTGCTTCCCTGGCTCTGTGCAGCACGGCCGGCGAGCCTGGGCTCAGCCACGCACCTTCCCAGCAGCAGAATTCTCTCCAAGGCTTTGGGGAAGTGATGGGAAACTGCACCAGGCTCTTCACACAACTTGTTCTTCTCCTTTCACTGAACACATTTACAGAAAGGTAGAAATAGAGATGCAACAAGGAAAGCCCTGCTGAATCCAGGGATCAGGCCCCAGCACTCCTGCCTCCATTTCCAGGCATCCTGCTTGTTCCTGAAATGACCGACTGCTCCGGTGCAGAGGGGGCACCTCAGGGCAGGAACCCACCAGTGCCCCACAGTTCCCAAGGATGAGTCCAGGCTGCTGGTCAAGGCAGATTTGCTTCCATCAGGAAAGCAGTTCCAGGACCAGGGCCAGCTCACCAGCATGTGTTTTGCCAACCTGTGATTGAAAACGCGGAGTTTACGCCTGACTCCTGTTGAAGAAACTTTCAAGTTGGGCTGGAGTTACCATGATCCAGATCCAGAAAAAGGCTGAGTGATGAACTCCCAGAAACAGATGAAGAGCTCCACCACGAAGCTTTGGTTGGTAAAATCAGCACTGCCAGAGCCAGGTCCTGACCTCCATCCAATGGGGCATGGACACACCTGGCCAGATGTGCACTGGCAGAGAAATAAATTGGGGCTGCTGATCTCTGAGGTCCTGACACCCACCCCAAGAGGGACAGGGAAAGAACGTAACAGAGATGGAAGAGAAGACAAGCCAGGAACTGCCCTGACTCATGCCAAGGAACAGCCACTGGGAACACAAAAATGCTCTGGGGCATTGAACATCCTGATGGACAGAGAAGACTCTCTTCCTGCAAGGCTCAGTCTGCTCTCAGGGACCCCTTTGCTGCATCCAGAATTCCGCCATCCCCCAGACACATGGCAGCACAGGCAGGGAAGAAGCTGGGACTTCCCATCCCATGGCAAGAACTGGATGCTGCACATCCCCTTGGCTGACACTCCGTGGTTTGTTCTAGCCCACAGCTCCCCCCACCCCATGCCAGCCAGCCTGGGATCTGCTGCCACACTGAAGTGATTGAAGAGCACGTGCCCATCCTCAGGAGCACAGGTTTGCTCCATCCCCAACGTGCTCTGCTTGTATCATCCTGTGAAAGGACATGGGATCTTTGCCTCAGGCCACAGCGTACAAATCCATCACAGCACCCCCTGACTCACTCTGGAAGATGGGGAGGAGCAGATACAATGGGACATCCTCCTCTGGATTACCTCTTCCTCCTGCCTCTCCCTCCATCTATCCCTTCCAAGCAGGCTGTACAGCAGGTACCAGAGGGAAAGGGAGGCAGAGAGGCTTTCAGAACCCACCATCACGCTGCCAAAACGGCCGTGTGCAATGGGACACGATGGGTGCCAGGGTCCTTTCCCCAGCTCCTAGGCAGGCGATGCCACAGGGCAGCACACAGAACCAGCCTTGTGGCAGACAGGCTGGGCAGCCCCATGCTCTGTGCCCATGTAATCCACCCCCGCTGTAGGTAAACACATCCAGCAATACAACTCCTATCTCAGGTGCAAGGTTCAGAGCTCCTCGAGGAAACTGGGCAGGAGAGGCCCAGCTGGCATCACCCTCAGCAATGGGCTGTGGATCACCAGTGGCACCAGCTGGAAGCAAACCAGATTTTTTCCCAGGGCAACACAGTAATGAAATGAAACAATGAAGTGCAGGAAGGAAAGC